>NC_085136.1:169282010-169302266 GCF_035046485.1 Aedes albopictus
TGTGTAGACTTCCAAGCACACAGGTTACTACCTCAAATACTCACAGAACTCCGTAGTTTTATCGCGATTAAGTATACCACAAGTCAATAAGCTTAGCCGTAGATGCGGGTTACCATCCGCCGTAGATGGCGTCCGGCGAATGCTTGAACAGGAAACTCCTGCTTCGAATTGGCGGCATTTGTCGCAGCGAATGGAAAGATGGGTGTCGGAAAGAGAGGGTTGGCAGTAGAAAAGAGCAGAACGTCGATTCTTCGATGATTTCAAATCCATTTCGTCTGGCGAAGTCGAAGTACTTTTTCACATCTTGATCGGCAATCATGACCTGATAGGCCAGCCAGCACTCTTTGATGAAGTTCGCTACTTGCTAGAGAACTAGATCTTTTTTCGTTTCAATCAATCGTATCTGGTGCGTGATTGGAACGTTGCTGATGGTGAGAGTTGTTATCGCTTTGAGTACGACGTCTACAGCATCTATCACGTATTCCTCATCTGACCGACGTTGCGATGGCATCAGCTGCGAAAGGAATTTTGCATAGCCAAGGTTTGTCGTTGATACGTACATACATGATGTTGAAATCATACGACAGGAGTGTCAAGTACCAACTTTCCAATCGACCCGCTGCCCTCCTCTTCTCTCCTCTTCTTGGCGTAACGTCCTCACTGGACAAAGCCTGCTTCTCAGCTTAGTGTTCTATGAGCACTTCCACAGTTTTTAACTGAGAGCTTCCTCTGCCAATGAGCATTTTGCATGTGTATATCGTGTGGCAGGCACGAAGATACTCTATGCCCAAGGAAGTCAAGGAAATTTCCTTTACGAAAAGATCCTGGACCGACCAGGAATCGAACCCGTCACCCTCAGCATGGTCATGCTGAATACCCGTGCGTTTACCACCTCGGCTATATGGGCCCTAATCAAGGGGTGGATCACTCTTGAAACATCTGATGTATGAAAAAAAAAAATTGTTGCATTTAAATGCATTTTCATGCATTAATTTATTCATTCAGCAAACAAGCAACCCATGGTGTGCTACAATACTTGACTGTTGTCAAGTCAGTTGTCAACAACAAACTTTGACAACCTCAACTAGCGCTAGAAATGATTGGCAATCAGAATAAACAATTGTCAATAACTTGAATACTGATACGACTCACAGATTGTCACCAAATTAATGGTGGTCTCGGACAGACGTAGGGTTTGGCGCAATGGGAATGTATTCAGTGGGTTGGGGGTGTAGTACTGTATTCTACTTTGACTGTAGAAGGCGGACCTACCCCATACTATACTAGCTGGACATGTTCCGTTCATGTTGAGGTGATTATCCCCCATTGCTTAGAGAAGGAAAAAAAATGACATTTAAGCTTTTAGATTTCATTATTTTATATTAACAATAAAACAACTAGAATTAAAACACATTTTAATATTTCATTCGACGCTCGTTTCCTATGGTTCTCTATTCTAACTGAAGGGAATCTACATCTTCCACAGTAAGCTCCCCAACCTTGCTGGACGCAGTTAGATCCTTGACTTCTAGCTCGACTTCTAGTATGTTTTTAACTTATGGGGTTGCCCAAGTATCGTTTCTATCCAGAACGGTTCCTGCAATTGATTTTTTTGACATAAGTTTCTCGAGTTTGCAATAGTTAATTTAATATAGAGTTTCCCTCACTACTTACAATTAAACGGTTTCTGTCCAAGTTGTCCATTCCAATAGAATTAACTTTTGGGAGAGAATCAACAGGAAACACATCATAACTTCTTTCTTCAGTAGATACGCTTTGACTTTGACACTCGACATTTCAATCTTTCAATGCTAAGTTGATGGAAATTTTCTAAAATGCATTTACATACATTAGATGCAAATCAAATGCATATTCAAAGAGTGATTCGCCCCTTGGCCCTAATCGACCCGCTGTATAAACAGGAATACTGTTTGGAATTGGAAACTTTAAGAAGCGGCTGATGATCGGTCTGCAGGAGTTAGTAGCATCCGTACAGCATCTTTCATGGAAGCGAGGGACAGCAATAATCAGATCCAATGCTTCCTTCTCCACTTAACCGTAGTTCATCTCTGAGGGAATCAGTGAGCATGAGGCATGAGTGATTGCCTTCATTTTAATCGGTCGGGAATCAATGCTTGATGACTGTGCCAAGACCGTATTTAAATACAATACGTACATGTACACACAATGCGTGACAACTTAGCTGGGATGCCGTTTCATCGGCGAAATCGTCCCTAAGCTGCAGAGGAGGTGTACTTGTGGAGTGACTAGTGTAGGCGCTAAACAAGAAATGGGCCAAGGGTTCGGAGCCGGCTAAGCAGGTCCTGCTGGTGCCCAGCGGTCAAACTCTACTCTTTTATCGGACAAGTGACAGCACGGAGAACATCGTGATGTTGATGCCTTCAAAACCTGCTTCCCAGCTTGTGTTCTATGAGAACTTCCACAGTTTTTTTTTTATCAAGAACTCTCTCTGTCTATGACTGTTTTACATTTATGCCCAAAGGTGTCAGCAATATATCAATTAAATAAAAAACTCTAGAGTGACTGGGAATTGAACCCGTTACCTTCATCAGGGTCTTGCTGAATACCTGCGCGTTCGGCAATATGGTTCGTTGTCATTGGTAGAAAATGTAATACAAAAATATGTAAAGAAGATGTGAAGTTTTATAGCTACCTAAACTTTTCAACATATCATTTAATATTTGACCTATATTCAGATTAGAATAAAGTAGTTCACAACTAGTTTTAAGTTCAAAGCCGACAAAAATGTTCCCCACACCGATCGACATCACCCTTAATTACACTTGATAACTTACTATTAACTACTTACATTTCTCGTCCGTTGAATTTTCTTGCAAAATTTGTCGCGAATGTCTTCCGTTCTGATTCAATTGAGCCGTGCCTGGCAGATATCCGAAATCTTCCGACGAAATCACAAAACTCAAATTTGCTCCCATAAAACAATTCAAACCAAAGCTTTCCCACAAGGAATACAAACTGAAGCTTATTATCAAGCTGGACGCTACCGTCACGATCAGCACTATCAGAATGGACACTAAAAAAACAAGCGCCTTAATCAGAAAGACCTTCAAAGGCTTAAAACAAATGCGTTCTTACTTTTCCAGCAGTAGCTCACATGTTGGGAATCTTTCTCTATCAAACGGTGGTAGGACATCAACACTGCCATCTTAATTTGAGCCCTAGTTTGCCTAGAAACGACGATTTGTTCTAATTCTTCTTTGGAGAGAAGGTCAGTGGATCCGGTTCATGTTGCTGTTTGTGTGGTCCGTCGACGGAAATTAATCATCGCACGCTTAGATCCAATCTATTTGACACTATTTTTGCGCGCATCACAGCCTGCTGCTTAGATCAGCCTGCTTCAAATAAGTATCACGACGAATCTATGCTTTCAATTAACCGGAGCGACTTTCGATGACTGATGATGGCGGCGTCTTGTATGTGAGCCAACCAACGATATATTTTCCGTACATCGAAATACTATATAAACTTATGATCTCATCCCCCGCGAAACCAGAGCCTGTGTGTAGAGGAGAAGTTCGTGTAACTCTATAACAGCGCACATTGAACACTCGAAAAACATACTCCATCAAAACACGTTCGAGCGCTGAGCGTCTTCGTCGTCAGCAGCGGCGCGCACATGTTCGAACAGCCCGCGCTTCTCCCTCTAAGTTCTAAATTGGCCGTCGATGTTGCGTCTAAATGCAAATGTGTGCCCCGAACAATGAACGACTACGACGGCGACGACGCCTAAAAAAAGCATGTTAACTGCTGGAACGACGACGTGCCTCGGTTTAGGTTGAATGTGAATTTATCCTGCTTTTATCAGTTCGGTAGATAAGAACACCTAAAGTGTACAGGTAATTGTAGGTGAGTAGGTGTGGCCATTTAATGGAGCGAACATTTAAATAAACACATCGAACGCAGTGCAAATCCCAACACAATCAGTCAGCTAAATAGTCTGGAGACTGCCAACGCTAGAAGTTAATTTTGAACTATAAACAAGCAATCGCTGTCCATAAAACGGTTAAAATAGTATTAGCACCAGCTGCGGAATGCCCAGAGCACGCGCGACAATGGATCATTGAAGCCGACTTTTCCGCTACTCACCGCATCAAAACAAAAGCGCCACCGTATATGGACGGTAACACAGTGACAGCAGTCGAGTTACGTCAAACACACAAGGCTACGGTGGCGCTATCTGTTCGTTTCATAGCGGCCGTTTTAGTTATTTTAGTGATCCATTGATGCGATGATGGAACGATTTTGATTTTTTAAACATACAGGGAATAGACAATAAAATGATCGGGGTAGACATAATTTCCACTTTTCAAAAAATGGTCAACTAATTGTAACTAAATGCATCACAAATTCTCAAATCGTCAATGTAAATTGATCAACTAATTACACTAGATTACAGCATTTTTGAACTCGGTAAGCTGATGATCATTTTTGGCGTAGAATCAAGTTCTGAGTTCGAAAACGCGAAGGAAAAAAATTACAGTAGAGCGGACATTTTTTCGACTTTCCATACAAGATTGATGATTTGGAATCAATTTTAGTTCCATTTTCAAGCACAGTCGCTCACTTCACACATCTCATTCTCCGTAATCAATGCTCCAATTGAGCTGATTTTTTTTGCTGTACCTCGCCTACATATGATATGTCAAATAAACGTTTAGAAAGTTTTTTTTTTACTGTTTTTTCGTATTGGAAAAAATACATTTCTTCATTTGGAAATTTTGATAAAACTTAAGGTGACCGTTCCTAAAACTCGCCAATATCTTCAAATTCATCAATCTGACGCAAAACCTGCATTAAGGAGATCGAATGGTATTATATTCAGCTTTTAATTTATGGAAAAAGATTTAAAAACTAGTTGAACGAAACGCAAAATATTTGAATTCTAGTAAATTTCATATTATAGAAATTGAGCTATAACTCAAAAACTGTTCTACTTAAAATTTTTTGAAGCACGGTTTCGAAATCAGCGCTTCAAAAATTTTGATAGTTGACAGAAGTTCGCGACTTTATTTTGTATTTGATTTTGTAAACTAGTATTATTTATCAATACAGGTCGGACTCGATTATCCGGAGTATTGATTTTTATTTCACTCCGGATAATCGAATTCTCCGGATAATCGAATCACGAAAAAAATATTAAATTGGAATTTGAAAACGTATGGAAAAGTATATGTTTTTGTTAATTTATGTGCATGAAGCAGTGACGTAGCCAGAAATTTGAATTAGGGGACGTCCATAAATTACGTAACTCAAAATTGTTATTTTTTTCCTTTCCAGTATGACTACTGTTTTAATGAGACCCCTGAAGTTTTTTGTATTGGTCATCACTCTATGTTGAATTCCCCCTCTCCTCCTAAAGCGTGACGTAAGTTATAGGCGTTCCTTTGAAATAGGGCACTGCACTGTTTTGATCTTGTATGGGATTTTGACGTTTCTTGGCCTTGTTGTTTACAAAATTTCTGTAAGAGTGAAAGAGAAGGAGACAATTTCATGCAGTGCCCTATATTGCATACAGTGGGACCTTGATTGTAGTTTAGGCTGACAAAATCGGCAAAGTTTTTTTTTGTGAATTTTGAACTCCATAAAAAGGTTCTGATTCTATCAAAGGAAACAATACAGTTGAAGAGCGATTGTGAAGGGTTTTTTTACTTAATCATTTATTTAAGGCTCATGCGCCAACAGGCATAACGGAGCCGAATTCAGTTAAAACTATTTACAATTTCATGTTTTTGTCTTATAAACTATGTTATTTTGGGGAAACGAAAAACTCGCGGCTTGATCGAGGTTAGGGGGAACAAAAATATTTGAGGAAGGGATAGGGTGATGGGGTTTTTCGTTGACACGTGACAGCTTGGTGTGGCGTATTGCTGCTGGTCAAACGTAGAGTGGACAAACAACCTGTAACGATACATACAGACAATTTTCGAAGGGACACGAGGTGGACAAGTGGAGCAACAAGACTGCACGAGGTGGACAAGTGAAACAACAAGACGGGGAGATCACACGGTTTATGTTTATTTAGGGCATATGATACACACGTAGTACTGAGAGCGGTAATGTCAATTCCGCAAAAACACGCTTAGTACAAAAACGATAACAATATTTGTAGAATTCTCTAAATGAATTTCTTGATTTGCCCCTGGAAAAATCACTGGAGGAATCCTTAGAGAGGTTGCTGTAATTCATAAAAGATTTCTGTAAAAATGTCTTGAAAAATCCCCAGAGGAATCCATGGACAACATCCTGAAGATCTATACCCGAGCAGGAACGAATTAGATATCATTCCAAGACAAGGTATAGAGTCATCGACAAAAATACCTCAACGAGTTACACTCAAATCTCCATTTAGGTAGGATCCATTTAGGTAAAATCTATTTAGGTCCCTCCATTTAGGTAACGTTACCTAAATAGAATTTGATTGTGTTCAGAACAGTTGGAGTATTTAAGATTAGGTACAGGGGATAGACAAAATGATCGGGACAGGCATAATTTTCACTTATCAAAAAATGTTCAACTAGCTGTAACTTTTTGAAAAAAGCATCACATGTTCTCAAATTTTCACTGTAAATTCATCAACTAGTTTTGTATCAATGGTCCAAATTTGGAAAAGATCGGGTTATTCTCCACGAAGTAAAGATTCTTGAAAAGGGTATAATTATCCGATAGCCAACTTTGAGCTGTTATAAGTAGCTCCGGATTCAATGAACCGAATTCAATGAAATTTTGACCATTCATGACTTATGTAATGAGCTCTGAAAAACGTTTGACTAAACCTGTAATTTTTAACAAGAGAAAAAGTTATAGAGATTTCATTTATCCCATTACTTTTTCAATTTATTGGCGGGTAGGGTAAAAAATATAATTTGGACATGTATGTAATTTGGACATGCACGGCAATATACGTCTTGTACCGGAGAGCTAATTAAAGTAGATACTTCTTAATATCGATTATTGAATCAAGCAGACCCTATTCTGATGACTTACGTTGAAAATACGCTTAACAATAACGAATTTACTTCAAAATTATCTAAAATGTAAATTGTTTCACTAAAACCCCTCAAATGCACAGGTATGCAAGACGACATACACTTTACAGTCACATACAATATTCACCCCAAAAACGTTGAAATAATAATTGTAAGAAATTTAAATGCCTTATTGCAATGAAATATGTTCAATAAAGAAGCATTAGGCAGCCAATCTCTTAACATTCATCTAGAACGCTTAAAATAGGTGGTGTCCAAAATACATTGCATGTTTTCTACTGGTAATATATAACTATAACTTTTTCTCTTGTTAATAATTTCAAGTTGAGTCAAAAGTTTTTCAGAGCGCATTATATAAGTCTTATATGGTCAAAATTTCATTGCATTCGGTTCATTGAATCCAGACATATAACAGCTCAAAGTTGGCTATCGGATAAATATACCTTTTTCTAGAATCTTTATAACTTCGTGCAGAATAGCCCGATCTTTTTCAAATTTTGTCCACTGATACACAACTAGTTGATCAACTTACAGTAAAAATTTGAGAAAATTTGATGCACTTTTCGAAAAGTTACAGCTATTTGAATATTTTTTGAGGAGGGCAAATTTTGCATGTCCCGATCATTTTGTCTATCCCCTGTACATGGGGATGTTCTGCGATTGCATACTTGGAGGCGTATTCTGTGGGTCTAGCGATATCTTCTCGATTTTAGCAAAAACTGTAATAGTTATCAAAAAAGATGCCTGTTAAGAGGAGAAATTTGATTATTTGCAAGAAAATAATTGGTCATTTATGCTACTTTCATGATTTAGCAGTACACATGGCTAAACATTGAGATACTTGCCCTGTCCAAATTATATATACCAGAGTGTGTCCAAAACATATATTCGGTGTCCAAAATGCAATTCTAACAGGCGATTGCAAATTGTGATTTTCTCAGCTTAAAATGCTTTCGTTAAGGTTTTTGTCACCAGGAACGCAAAGTACAATCATATTATACGCGTATAAGTAACTTTGCAAAATAATCAATTGCTTCCTAAGGAAGCTAGGGGACGATTTTTCCAACGTTGTCCTCAGCCTGTCCAAAATACATGAATTACCCTATGTTGGGACTTTTAAGTTAAAACAATGGTTTTTCATAGCTCATTATATAAGTCATAAATGGTCAAAATTAAGTCAGGTTAGGTCAGTGTTAAGGACAGACTTGTTAGAATCCCAAAATGGCCGCCAAAATGGCCGACTTTGGCACCTACTCACGATTTCAAGCGCACAAATCTCTTCGTATACGAAACCAGTGCTCCTGATCTTCTTATTTCAGGCTTATTACGAGTGAGCAAGAACAGAATAATAAAATGCACTGTTGTTTGAAGCTTGCTTCTTGAGACTTGTGCGTCTGAAGTTCTGATACACTGTTGAAGCTGGATTTCAAGACGTTTGTCCTTAAGAGATGTACCTCAACTAACCCCCACCCCCTTCAGTGTGGCGAAGTGTCAGTATCAAACGACGTTTCCAGATGAGATAGGCAACCACTCATGCAATTGATAATCAGCTCCAGCTTCAGTAAAGGCATATATCATTCAATTGAGCCCCAGCTAGGAAGCATAATATGTGGTGTTGTAGGTTTAAAGCTTTTACCATAATTGATGACGTCATACCCGACATTAACCTATCATTCACCTGTTTTTATTTTGGCGACCTAACACGTGGCCCAACATATGATAAAATTGACCCGACATTCAATATTTTTTCAGTCTGGCGGAATTTTGCAGGGTTTTTGTGTTCCGTGCCCAACTAGTCATTTGAATGACAATTGTCAGCTGAGACCCTCCAAAACTCCCGAAAACGCCCCTGCAGCCCCTCCCCTCCTGAAAATCCCTTGAAAGTTCTCTGAAACTCCGCATGACCCTCATTAAAAATTTCCTATTCAAGTCACTCTCCCTTATTAAACTTCTTTGCAACCATGTACTTCATTTCGGTAATAAAAGGAATCCATTTAGGTAAAAATTCTATTTAGGCAGTCCCGACTCATTACCTAAATGGAGGTTTTGGAGTATTGGTTGCTCGGGTATCTGGGAGTTCCTGGAGAAATCCCTAAAAATATCTTGAGGAATATCTGGAAGAAACTCTGTAGAAATCCAAGCACGAGTTTCTGCAGAAATTCAAGGAAAATGAGCTCCTGGAATAATCCTTGGGGAAATTCCAGCAGTACTTTTGGGACTTCCTCCCTAAAGGACTTCTTATGCTCCACTAACAGCAAATTCTGGAGGAAACTTTAGAAAAATCCTGCGAGAAATCTTTTCAAGAAACGCAAGAATAATTCTTAGGAAATTTATAGAGGAAACCCTGGTGGCATTCTAGGTAAAGAAAGGTAAGGAAAAATCTGCAGCAGTAATTCCCGAAGAGATCCCAGGCGGACTGAAGGATTCCATACGGAATTCTTGGAGAAATACCAAGAGGAATTCATCTTATTAGGATGCTTCAAACCGCTGGAAGTCTATACCGGGAATTCATCATTAAAAAAATCTCTGGAAATTCTATAGGAATCCCAGCAGTAATAACCGAAGGAATCTCTGCAGACATTATTTTGGAAATTCCTGGATTGGCGTTTGTTATCAAAGGATACCGTAAATTATATTTTGAAAACAGTCGCAAATTTAGCATTTTTTCGCTCAAAATAATTTTTAAACTGTTAGGCTCTTTTCAAAAGTAATGAGAGATTTGTTTGTTACGTAATTTGTATATGACTCCAAAATATATCAACTTATGTTAACATTGATTATAAAATGGTATGCTGAATGTAAAATATTTTTCTTGTAAAAAAACTAACACAATCGGATCAGAAAACCGACAATATCTGGAGAAATCGCAATCGAGGCCTCCCAAAATCGGGTCAGCACAGTATTATAATATTAAACGATTTTGAATTTCTGCATTAAAATATTAAAAAAATCTCAATAAAAAATACTGCGGATAATCGAGTCTAAAATTCCGGATAATCGAATCCCGGATAATCGAGTCTCCGGATAATCGAGTCCGACCTGTAGTCCAAATTTGAGAAACATCGGGCTATTCTACATGAGTTTAGAAAGGTTCTAGTATGTAAAAGCCTTCATAACTCGATATCCAACTTTTTCGGATAAAATGATCCGAATGCAATAAAATTTAGAGCGTTTATGACTTATAGACTGGCACTTAAGCCTAACTATTTAGCACTGTAGTTGGAGGAAATGCCAATGCAGAACCCGTAGCTTCCGGGAAGGTAAGCCCAGCTCCCTGGGTTAGTGGGTTGGTGTCAGGCCCTGCGAATACCAAACCGATACCAATGGCGACGACCACAGCGACGAAAAGGGACTTGCGGTTGGAAACTCGGTACGTGGAACTGCAGATCTCTCAACTTCATCGGGAGCACCCGCATACTCGCCGATATACTGAAGAACCGCGGGTTCGGAATCGTGGCGCTGCAGGAGGTGTGTTGGACAGGATCTATGGTGCGAACGTTTAGAGGTAATCATACCATCTATCAGAGTTGCGGCAACACACGTGAGCTGGGAACAGCTTTTATAGTGATGGGCGACATGCAGAGACGCGTGATTGGTTGGTGACCGATCGACGAAAGAATGTGCAGGTTGAGGATCAAGGAACGATTCTTCAACATCAGCATAATAAACGTGCGCAGCCCTCACTCCGGAAGCACTGATGATGACAAAGGCGCATTTTACGCGCAGCTCGAACGCGAGTACGACGACCGCTTCCCAAACCACGACATCAAGATCATCATAGGCGACCTAAACGCTCAGGTAGGCCAGAAGGAGGAATTCAGACCGACGATTGGAAAGTTCAGCGCCCACCAGCTGGCGAACGAAAATGGCCTAAGCCTCATCGATTTCGCTGCCTCCAAGAACATGGCCATTCGTAGCACCTTCTTCCAGCACAGCCTCCCGTATCGTTACACCTGGAAATCACCACAACAAACTGAATCGCAAATTAGGCCGAATGCCGGAAGGCCGAAAGGGTCGTTAGGCCAAAAGAAAAATTGGACAAAACGAAATAAACATGAGGAAAGTCGACGTCATAGGGGAACAGTGGGGGAAATCAATTTGGGAGGCGAAGTAGAAAAGATTTATAATACAGAATCTCGAAAAAGCTTGTTTTGTAGTCAGAAACAAAGAGTTATGATGAACGGGCACAACCAAAGCTATCGACAGGATAAAGATATTCAATACAGTAACATTGTCAACATAATTATACTACTTGTAAATGAATGTAATACAAATTGAAAAGGCTATTATACCTAACTTAAAGCATCAACATCATCGTGCTCATCATTGTACCTTGAGCAGGATACAAAAAAGGAAACAGCGCAAAGGCAACCAGTTCAAACTTGTAAAATAGAATACATTTAGGCGCTGTACAAAGTGTAAGCTCAGCTGCCAATTGGAATTGGCTTCTTTAGTGGTGTTGAGATAATTCCATATTCACAATCTACATGCCAAACTGAGCCGAAATCCAAATTTTCATGAACTTTGGTACCCGGGAACCTATTTAAAAATCGATTTAAAGTTTGTATGGGAGCGATTTGTCGAATCACCCCTCGTCGCATTTCGTACTGGGCGGAGCTGTCAAGCAGTTGCCCAGCTGTCAAAAGGTGATTTCAAAAAATCTTTTTGTAATTGAATTTAGGTATCAAAATAAAGTTTTAAAAATCTGAAAAAAATCATACTGGCTTATAAAAAGGTGCTCTTTCGAATAAAATCAAAAAATCAATATTTTATTCTTAATTTAAAAACCCAATTGCTTACGTGGACAAAAAAGCTGTAAGCATAAGTGGTTAAGAATAAATATAGCATTTCAGCAATTAAATTTATCATCGGGGATTTGTCCTTCTTTTAAACATAGGCTGTTCTTTGTAGTTTTAATGTTCTACTCACTATGAGCATTACAGGAATTAAATTTTTCATCGGAGATTTTTCCTTCTTTTGAAAATAGGCTGTTCTTTCTAGTTCAACTTTTCTACTCATTATAAGTATTACAGTCATTATTTTTTGCATAAGAGTTTTTCCTTCTTCTGTACATATGCTTTTCTTCTAGCCTAACAGTTATACTCACTATGAACATAACAGGTACTAAATTTTTCATCGGAATTTTTTCCTTCTTTTGAAAATAGGCTGCTTTTTTATTATTATAATGATTGCAGCCATTAACTTTTTCATCAGAGTTCCTTCTTCTTCTGAACATAGGCTGTTTTACCAACAGATTTAACTCATACGCGTATTATAGCTATCAACTTTTTCATCTGAAATTTTACTTCGGCCTAACGACCCGACCCATCCGGCCTAATGGCATATTCGGCCGAACGACCCTTTCGGTCTAACGACCCTTTCGGCCTAACGAGATTCGGCCTAACGGCTTTCGGTCTAACGGGGTAGAACCTTAGGCAAGTAGGCCATGTATTGAACAAATACATCGAATGCGTGAAACTTCTGCCGTACGACCTGTGCTTTTAAACAAATCGGCTTGGTTCATACCACCTTACCAAGTAGGGCAAAAGTTTCAGGCACCGGACTGCCTATGTATTGTTCTGTTTTCATCACAAGTTCTATCGATCGGTAGCTTTTTCGGCATTCACACTCCGTTCATAGGGGTATGCATATATCGCGGCGTGTCTTCCTATTAGCTAATATCGACCGTATTCTATTTTATGGCTATATCGATCTTTTTATACTCAGAGTGTAAGGGAGTAGAGATCAAAGTGGATAATGAAATGATAGATATGATAGTATTCGCTAGGTTGCGAACAAGTATGAAAATTCATAGAAGGTGAAATTAGGCTAGTGGGCCATGTATTGAACAAATACATCGAATCCGTGAAACTTCTGCCGTACGACCTGCGCTTTTAAACAGATCGGCTTGATTGGTAGTTCATACCACCTTACCAAGACTGGCAAAAGTTTGGTATGAACTACCAACCAATTCGATCTGTTTAAAAGCACAGGTCGTACGGCAGAGGTTTCACGCATTCGATGTAGGGTAATGGGGCACGCTCGGTGTAGTACTAGATTTGTAGTAATGAGCTGAATTTTAGTATGGTGAGAAGGTCAATTCTCCTTTTCTGCAATGAAATGGTGCAAAAAGTTTGGGCCAATCTCTCCAGTTCATTCTGCGCACCAACGAAATTAGTCGCATTATCCGAGAACATTCTGTTGGGCACTCCACGTCGACTAGTAAACCGCCGCAGGGCGGCGAGGAATGCTTCGGTCGTTAAATCCGAGACGAGCTCGATGTGTATGGCTCTTGTCAACATACACACGAACAGGCATACGTACGATTTCGTGATCAAAGGCTTTCGTCCTACGGAGGTAGATTTGACCAGGAATGGCCCTGCAAAATCTACGCCGGTGTTGGAAAATGTAGGAGCTGGTCGTACGCGGTATGGGGGCAGATCGCCCATTAGTTGCACTGTTTTCATAGGATTAGCCTTGAAACAGGTAGTGCAACTTCGAATAACCTTTCGTATGGTAGTCTTGACATTTAACGGCCAAAATCGCTGTCTGATGATGGCCAGCAAGCCCTTTTGACCAATATGCAAATTGGTACGATGCTGGCTTCTGATCATCGCGTCCGTAAGGGGATGTTTTGCCGGAAGCAGCATCTGATGACGGCTGTCATATGGGATGAAAGCGTGCTTAATTCTGCCTCCGACTCGCAATACTCCATCCATCGGGTCCAGAAATGGTTTGAGGCCACACAGCCGATGCCTTGTCTTGCTATTCTTCCTGAGCGCCTGGATCTCCGGTTGGAAACACTCCTCTTGCACCAACCGTACCACCAAAATTAACGCCTGGGCTCTTTCGGTCGATGTTAGTGGTCCTTTGGTGATCGATTTGCGCTTCGATATGATGTACCTTGCGAACCGTACAACGTAGGCCATGGATTGCAGCACCGCGTCGAAATTGCTCAATCTGTCAAATATCTCCATTCTTTTCGGGGTCGTGGTCGTCGTCGCTAGGCTGATTCGCAATTCCGGCAGCTCTTCGTCAGGTAGTTCCGGTTCTTCATCGGTTTCGGTCATCGTCCTCAGCATTGGCGGACCCTTCCACCAAATCTCGTTTCTCATCAGGTCTCGCGGCCGCTGGCCCCGTGAAATGTAATCAGCAGGGTTTTCGTTCGTCGGAATATGGCGCCACCGGAAGTGACCAGTAAGCCGTTGTATTTCCGCAACCCGATTGGAAACGTAAATCTGAAGAGTTTGCGGAGGTTTCTTTATCCAACAGTAGACGATTTTGGAATCTGTCCAAAGGTTTACCGATTCCACTTTCAAGTCGATGGCGTGCAACACCTTGTCTATCAGCTTCGACAGCTGCACAGCTGCTAGAAGTTCAGCTCGAGGTGTGGATATGGGTTTAGACTTACCGCTCTTCTTCGGAAGGATCCTTGATTTGCTCGAAACCAGATGCATCGTAGCTTCTGCACCGTCTCGAACTACACGGGTATATACGCATGCGCCATAAGCGTGGTCGGATGCGTCGGAAAACCCGTGCAACTCCACTACTGTTGCGCCGTCGGTTGAAACCCACCTAGGAACCTGCAGCTCGTTCAACTGTACCAACTCGCTTCGGAATGATCGCCAAACTTGAAGCAAGTCTTGTGGAACCGGATCATCCCAGTCCGTCTGCAGCAACGAAACTTCCCGTAGTATCAACTTTGCCGATGTGATAACCGGTCCTATCATTCCTAGTGGGTCAAAGATTCTTGCTACTTCGCTGAGAATTTGCCTTCTTGTGCAGGTGTCCGGATCGCCAACAGGAACCCGGAATGAAAACCAATCCTCTCTGGGGTTCCAGATCACGCCTAGAGTTTTCACAGTTGTGTTCAGATTGTCTCCATTCACTTCGAAGTCGATTCCACGAGACTCGTCGGTAACATGGTCCATCACTGCCTTTGCGTTCGAGCACCACTTGTGGGTCCCGAAGCAGCCCTTCGAGAGAAGACTGGTAACATCTTCTTGTAACTTACAAATCTCCGGTAAAGTGTTCGCTCCCGTCAGAACATCGTCCATGTACGCTCCTTTTTTGATGGCACACGCCGCTTCTGGAAAATCCTCACGGTGATCATCGGCGACTTGATTGAGAGCCATTGTAGCTTGAAAAGGTGACGGAGCCAAGCCATACGTCACCGTTCGCAGTTCCCACACGGTCAACGGCTCATCGTTGTTCTTCCGCCACAGGATCAGCTGATACCTCGTATCGGGGGGTGCAACGCCAACCTGTCGAAACATCATAGGAACGTCGACAGTCAACACATATCGGAATCCTCGAAAGTTGATCAAAATCGACGTCAAATCTCGCTGAACTACCGGACCAGCTTCCAGTGTATCGTTGATTGACACGCCTGTTGAGCTCTTCGCCGATCCGTCAAACACTACTCTCAGCTTTGTAGTAGTGATTGTAGGTTTTAGCACGCAGTGGTGCGGGAGAAAAAACATGGATGCGGGATCTGCGTTCTGGTCGACCACAATCGGCTGCATGTGGCCGAGTCTGGCATACTCATCGAGGAAGTTTGAGTACTGCGCTTTCAGCTCTGGTTGTCTGTCCAAACGCCGCTCCAGGTTCAAGAATCTGCGGGTTGCCATATCTAGAGAATCGCCCAACTGATCCTTCCGTGGGTTGAACGGGTGCCGAACGAAGTATCTGCCTTGTTCGTCTCGGTAATGAGTTTGCTTGAAATGGTCCAAACATTCTTCGTCGCTTTTGGTTGTAGTGGTCTGAAACTCGTCGCAGGACTCCAAACGATAGAAGCTCCTCAACAAGTCTTCCAGTCGCTCTTCACCGGTGGTTTGGCAAAATGAGCGGGCGATAACTGGGTCTTCCTCGTCGATAACGCCACCAACAATCCATCCGAATTCCGTATTTGTCAGCACTGGTAGGTTGGGTGCAAGCCGAATCCGATCGTTCTTCAGCAAGTCCCAAAATATCTCAGCACCTATCAACATATCGATGCGTCCTTTTTGATGGAACGTTGGGTCAGCCAGCTTGATTTCATCCGGTATTGGCCAGCCAGAGACATCCAGAGTTTTCACCGGGACGTCACCAGTGATTCGAGGAGCATGTTACATAAAAACTGGGAATTTTCTTCTGAGCGACCCAATAATTAAAACGGGATTACATTTATAACATTTATTCTTCTTCTAGCCTAGCTTTTGCCCTGACCGTGGCCCTGACACTCGCTAGCAAGCGACCTTTCACACCTGGTTCTCCCGCACTGCCTCACTCTTACCCAGACACTTCGCTCCATGCGTTGGCCGGCGGATTCTCGTGTTCTCCAGCATTGCAAGCCCGTCAGCATCCTTCGAGCGGATGTTCGTCCGTACAACTTCCCCTCGATCTTATTGCAGCCTTGACTGCGCCTTCGACGCCTACTCGAGCCATCGGCACCTCGTCGTTCTTTCTCACAGCCGTTGCTCACTGATCCGATCCTGGCTTCCGTCTTCGTCCATCCAAAGAGCGTGTTCCACTTTAGCGCAGTGTGTGGATTTTTATCGCGAACCACTGAATGGTCCATGCTCAGCAAGTGATACATTCGCGAATGTAACATTTCATGAACCAACATGATCGGGAACGCTCCCCGAAATGCTGTTCATTCTCTTGCCCGGTTCGATACGAGAGCGCAATCAAGAGAGAAGATGCTCGATGATGCTAATGAAAGCGATGCATTCGGTAAGAATATTTTATTGCCATAATTCTTTTTTTATTGTGACTACACAACCTGCAACGTCATGAATACAGTTAAATTAAATAGTATTTCACGTTTTTAAAGTGAAAACGCATTAAATACTGATTAAAATAACGATTATTCACAGTTGTCCCAAGCCAACGATGAGCGATCATCGGTAAGTGTTACACTTAGCGATGCCCGCTCATCGCCGCAGCTTGTTTATATCGGAGTATCCTCTTTGTGTTCCTTCGTGAACCATGCGACTCGACGAGAGAACATACACCGCTTGGTAATTGAAACAGAACTAACAGAAGGGAAGAAAAACTGCCGAGTGGTTCACTGATCACTTTTTCGTCCAAACACTGCTTTAGCGTCTTGCTGTCATCGAGGCTCCAGCTATCGCATTCAGGACGCGAATGTCCGTCACCGTTCCGGGATTTCCACATTGCGGTCTTTAGCGCGATCACTTGACCGTTGTTTCCGCTACACGCGCGCGACACCGGATTGTCCCATCGACTCAATTGGAATTATTCCGTCCGTACTGGGAGAAGACTGTCCCGGAAAAAAAAGGCCAGTTGATCGTCGCGTTCTCTTTTTTATCCCCCTTTTGTGATGATTTCCTCTTTGACGTTTTTCCCAATCGGCGTTTCTTTTTCTGACAGTTCGGTTCATATTGCTTATTCAGAGAAATCTTCCAACCTGGCGGAGTGAAGAAGACAAAGAAGACCTGTTCCGCAAACGTCAAACTGCTGCACACTTCAAAAAGTATGCACACAACCTTGAAACAAAAATAAATAGATGAGAATCTAAATTATGTTTAATGGCGTACAGCTGCATACTATCGTGCTAAAACTACACCTAATATAGTTTAGAAATAAGTTACATGTTGTGGCAGCAATTGCGATTCCATAAACCATAAATGAAACAATTTTCATTATTTTTGAATTTTATGGCAACCAAGTGAGTGAGAGCTTTTTAGCGTGAACCGAGCACTTTTGACGTTTGCGGAACGACTGCGGCGGTCGAAACCACCGCAACCCCGTTGGATTTTTTCTATTTTACCGCAGTACTGTCACTCTGGAGAATGCGTTCAAATGTTCGGCCCAATGGAAAATATTTGGGCGGTAGATATTCAAGCGAAACATGGCAAAGGTGCACAGTGGGTCAGGTGTGAATTAATTCTAGCCCTAATAAGGCATGTTTATTTTACAAACAAAAGGAAATTTCAATGTGTTTTTAACAAGCGGTGAATACAATCGACAATTTGATGACTTCGCTGAATAAAACATAACATAAACTTTCATACTTAAATCCAAACGTAACAAGCAATCAAGAAATCCAGCTCCGTGGCGAAACTTCCATCTAGAGATTTGACGGTTGTACGAATCCTGTGCCTCAGACGCGTGTTGCTATCGTTCAGGCCGCTGACCAAATAATCGACGGGCTCCTTCCTCTGCGATAGCAAATTCGCCAACCGTTCCGTTACGAAATGTGTCTGCGAGGCCGAATCCAGCAACGCACGACACGAATAGACGGCACTACGGCTGCCGTGGACCATAACAATGGCAGTAGATAGAAGTGTCTGCTTGGATGACGACGTGGTACTGGAACACAATGTCATCGCTGATTCAGATGCGGTGATTTCGGGGTTCTTATTGGAAGCTGCTTTCGGCTGCGTTTCGTTATTCGGTTTTCCCACCGGCTCCATCGTCGCAACGTTCGGGGAACCGTCACTATGCAGCAAAGTGTGGTGACGTTTGCCACAGTCGCGACAGTTGTGCGAGGATGGGCACACGGTCGTTCGGTGTCCCCGTTGTAGGCAATTGAAGCAAGAGCCCAATTTCTTCAAAGCACTGTATTTATCACTCACACTCATTTGCTTAAACTGATCACACCTCCAGAGTTCATGATTGTATTTACACAACGAGCACTTATTGTCTTTCTTGTGTTCATTCGTAACCACCAACGAGTGGGTTTTGTTCACTGTCTTCACTTTGGCACTTTCCATCATTGATTTGGTGTTGATGTCAATCTTCTCCATAATCCTGCACTGCTCTTGCAGGAAGTCGATCGTCGCATCGTACTTCGGGAACACGCCTTTTTTCTGCCGTCCCTCCCAAACGACTCGGGTGCTCTTGTCCAACTTCGACGTTATTTGGTGCAGCAGTATTTGCTCTCCCAAACCGGCGACCGGCAAAGCCAGATTCTTGAGCGCCTCTACATTTTTCGTGCAGGTATCGATCAATTTCCGCATGTCCTTGGAGCTCTCCTTAGCTACCTTCGGAAGATTCGTCAAGGCTTCAATGTGCTTATCCATGATAAGACGCCTGTCCTCATACCGGTCGGTGAGGAACTTCCACGCGGCATCATAATCATTATTGTTCACTAACGAGAACCACTTGTCGTAGGACCCGTCGAATGTCGGTAGAGGCGCTTGCAGGGGAGGCAAGTAGGTCTGAACAGACGTAGCAATCGTTGGAGCACCTCCCGGAGCCGGTAGCTGCGTGACATCCGGCTTCGTCGCTTTTTCCAGCAGAATGTTGATGCGAATATTCAAATCGGTATGAAGCGATTCGAATTCGATGTATTTATCTTCTTGCTCCGATCTACGTTCATCAGAGAGGGGCAACGCATAGATTTTGTTTTGCAGGTCATTAAATTCACTATAACATGTCTCCACTGTACGCAGATGAGCGCGCAAGAAATGAACATTCGCAATGTTCGGATTCGGATCATCCTCACTGTGTTGTAATGCGTTTTTCACTCGGGTGAGCTTCCCCTTCACTGCCCCCCTCTGATGAACGTACACTTTCAATTGATCATCCATGATTCTGGTTTCTTCTTTCTTCTTTTGCTGGAGCTTCTGTTCCTCCACGGAGGATAATTTCTTCGGAGTGTGGATCATGCCAGCACACTCTCACATATTCACAACGAACGAGGGCGTCGGGCACACACGATGACCGCTAACACCTCGTTACATTCGGCCGGTCTGCGACGGGCGAATGCTCGAATGCACCAAATCTGCTCAAGACGAACAAGCACTTGCAAGACGGCTGTCCGTTACACTCGGCCGGTCTGCGACGGACGAATGTTCGCGAATTTCACTAACTACGTTTTCACTACGAACGAGTGCGTGAAGCGCAAGATGGCTGCCACTCCTCGTTACACTCGACCGATCTGCGACGGGCGAATGCTCTTGGATTTCACTAATTTCGCGACGGAAACTCTTCATCACTCCGTAACACTGGTTTTTACGATAAAATCCGGATCGATGGACCACACATGATCCCCGCCGGGAGTAGTGGACTGTAATTTCGGTTTTCGGAAATTCCGCGTTCTTCGAGAACACACCAAACACGAGTGTACTTCACGAGTGATGGTACAGTAATGACTTTATTGAACAAAGTTAAGTGTTGCCGTAGCAGAAATAAAAAAGAACAAAAAGAATCATTTATCGTTTTGAAATACATTCAAAGAGAAAGAAAATAGGGGTGCTCAAAAATTCAACTAACAACA
>NC_085136.1:169302289-169462770 GCF_035046485.1 Aedes albopictus
ATTTAAATTGAATTTTGTTGTTGAAAAAACAAATTCCTCCTGATTCCTTTTTATTTTTTATAGTATTTTTGATGCGTGTTTTTCTTTAGGAGTTTCTATGGAAGTCGCCCAAATTTTTTTCAAAACCTATTTTTCTTATACGAGTATAAGTACGCACACATTTTGCATTTTAAGAATTAGGCCAGCACAATAATAAGAAATGACACATCCTTACATGAATGATGCATACATTCCTTCAAGGCATCTTAGAATATTTGATTAATGATTTTAAATTTTCTGGATTCTTCGTTCGACTGAATTTTGTTTTATAAAATAATTTTAGGAAACTTCTAGCAATCTATTTTACCAATTTTCGACGATTAAATCAATTGGATTTATTAAAATTTTTCAATAATTTTACCAAACTTTCCTTCTGAAGTTTAATCGAAATATTTCCCACAATAAACGATAGAAACTTTTCAGTAATATTTAGACAAACCATGGACCAAGATGAATTACTTGAGAAATTTCTATATGAGTTTTTGTTGGAATCTCTGAAATTTCTCCTGATAGAATTACTGAATAAAATGATGCAGGAATGTCTGAAGGAATACTGCTGGAAAATCCATTCCACATGAAAATCCGGCAGATATTTCAGCAAGAATTTCCAATGGAATTCATGTAGTAAGCGCGAAGAGATGACTGAAGGAATGCCTGTAAAAATTTGTGGAGAACCACTGGAAGATTTTTTGAAAGAACACTTGAAAGAATTTTTGAAGGATTCTCTGCAAAAGCTTCTCAACGAATCTCTTGAAGATTCTCTAAAAAATCAATGGAATGTTTATGAAAAAATCTCTAAAAAACTTGTGGAAGGCTTTCGAATGAGTGATTTGGAGAAATTTTGTATAAAATCAATGAATGGTTTTCCAGAAGAAGCGGCTATGACGGTCAAACGTTTCCTCATAGGTACCGTAATCCGGGGTAACATTGATCAGAGTTCTCGACCTATCTTGAATAACTAGCAGGCCCAACGTGGCTAGCCACGTGCCTAAAATAAGGAGTTTGTTTATCCAATCAAGAAAATCCTAGAATCTCCTGCAAGCAGTGCTGCAATTTTTTGACAGGCCTTTATGATAGCGATATTTTGCTTTTTTCATTTTCTCCGTTTTGTTTTTTCTGTCAATGTTGCATTCCGATCAGCAACACGGGAGCGAAATGAAATAGGTACTCACATTCGCACGCAGCGTGCTGAAAGCGAGAGCTGACAGGGCTAAATTTCCATTCAATTTTCTGTATTTGAGTGTTTTCACCCGTGGTAGCGTATAGGGCACTCACTCTCACAAGCTATCGCTTGAGACGAATGGCCTGTCAGCATGAGTAGTGGGTGGATGATTGGGAATTGACCTTGTTGGGTTGCTCACGAATGGAGCTCTCGGACTCTGTCAGTTCTCACATCGAGGAACTGAAAACGACCGCCGAAGTCATTCATTTTCGACTGAAAAACAGGCACCTGACACTGATATTTTGCAGGACTGCCTGGAAGGAAAATTTCAAGAAACTTCCTTGAAGGCTTTTAGAAGTATAAGTGCAGAACATTCCAGAACTTTCTTCTTTTATTATTGAAAGTTTCAGTAGCTTCCAGAATGTTCTCGGATGTTTTAAGAATTTGGAAGAAGAAAAAACATTCTGGAATGTTCTAGAGTTCCAGAACGTTTTCCTTATTATTATTTCTGAAGAGTCCATTAACTTAAAGAAAGTTCTCTTAAAGAAACTTTCTATGATGAAACATTTCAAAGTGTGACGGAAGGACCGACAGATATCTCTGGGATTTTATATATATGATGATTCTCTGGTTAAAGCAAACGTTGCATGTTTTATACTTTTAAAACATGTACTGGCCCTCTGAGTATGTGTTTATCTACTCGAAAAAAAAAACATGGTGAAACTTTAAATCATGTTAAAATAAGATTTTTAATCTAATTTTTGATTTTGTAGATTCAAGGTAACATTGTCAAACATTTTTATTTATTTATTTATTTACTGATCTCTTCAAACTTAAGACTGCTGTCTTTTATGTTTAAAAGCTGCGGATAAGAATTGTTTGGTTGCTAGAAAAAAAAAACTCAAAAGAATTACAAAAAAAAAACAATTTTTTAAATTACTTATTTAACTAATTAACTAACTAAAATGCTCAATACACGCCCTTTTAAACCCGCCTGCTGAAACAATCGATTGAATTCCAGAAGGTAAATCATTCCAGAAATGTACATTGTACACCTCTTACAAAAAATGAGCTCCCATATTGTGATGTTCTATATCGGGGTATTTGAAACTTCCTGCCACGCTGACTTCTGAAAGGGACTAATTTGGAAAATAAATAAGGCGGGGCATTGGGTTTCAAAATGCTATGGAGAAGAACAGTGCTTCTCAATTTAATAAAACTATTAAATTTACAACCAATCAAGAAATGCTGTAAATGAGTCACGCTAGAATATCTGTTGAGATTAAAAATAAACCGGACACAACAATTTAATGCCACTTTGAAGCGGTTTATAATGTAAGCTGAAGCTTGTGGTAAAACAAAATCACAAAACAAAAAGTGTGGGTAGATTAGTGTTTTGAAGAGCATCAATTTGGTTTGGACATTAAGACATGCTGCTTTCATTCTTAGAGTTCGAAGAGATGCATATACTTTCCCGCATTGTTTCAGTAAGAATGAATCCCATTCAAAATTATTCTGAATGGTGATACCTAAGCTAAGGACTTCATTCGAGAACTTTATTTTACGGCCATTCAAAATAATGTTTGGTTGATTGATGTTTCTACTACGTGTTATTAAAATGGCCTGAGTTTTGCTTGTATTTAGGATCAGAGAGTTTTCTTTGGTCCAACCGTCTACATCTGCAAGGCATTTATTTATAAGATTTTCAATTTTAAGCTGTTCTAAGTTAGAACAATCGAAGAAGATTTGCACATCATCGGCAAATAGATGGACTATACAATTGCTCAATTTTGAAGATAAATCATTTATATAAAGCGAGAAAAGAAGTGGGCATAACACAGACCCCTGGGGGACTCTTGGGGGACTTACTTGCTTACAAATAGTGAAGTACGAGTTTTCTTGGGCCTGATGGATCATAGACTCATAAAGCTTTTTACATCATTCTTTGGTGTCCAACTAACCATGCCTTTTAATCCCTCAGGATGTGCCTCAGGAGTCGGCAAAACATGGTCAGCTCTCGGCCGTTGGAGGATTACGTCATTATTTGTCGAAGTGTCAGAAATGACAATGAAAAGATGACTAAACCTGTGTGCTTCAGTGTAACCATGGGATAATGATTATGCTAAAAATGCCGAAACCGTGCCACAGTTGGCTATTAACCCTACTAGTAAGCGGAACTGAGTACCTACTACGGAGTACGCCCATGCACGATTTCGAAATCAGCACTAAGTTGTGCTTTAAAAACTTGGGTCGTTGACAGAAGTTGACGACTTTCGTTTTATTTTGTAAACTAGTGTAATTTTGGATATCTGTGCAGCATTCCTTTAGGAATTT
This sequence comes from Aedes albopictus, assembly GCF_035046485.1. Taxonomy (NCBI): domain Eukaryota; kingdom Metazoa; phylum Arthropoda; class Insecta; order Diptera; family Culicidae; genus Aedes; species Aedes albopictus. The sequence continues at coordinate 169,305,825 of NC_085136.1, forward strand.
CTTTGAAAATCGGTTCTAAAAATTACTTCGAAAGTTCATTCGGGAATTTCTTTGGCATTTTTTTTTAAACCTGCCACATTGTTTTTGGCATTTTTTTTTTTTTGGTAATTCTTATGGAAACTGCCTCAGCTATTGTGTCGACAATTGAACTCGCAATTTCTTTGGCAAAAGTTTTCAAGACTTTTTTGGGAACTTCGTTAGAAATTTCTTAAAAACATTCTGTGGCAAAAAAGTTTTCCAAATTCCTTTGGAAATTTTAATTTATGTAGAAAATGCTTCGGCAATGGCTTTGTGAACCTCTTTGTAAATTTCATCTACGGAAATTTCTTTGGGAATCCCTTCTGAAAGTTCTTTTTGATATTTACAATTCGTTTGGAAAATACTATGTTTATTACTTTGGGATTTTTTTCTGCATTTTTACTGGAAACATCTTTGGCAATTCTTACAGAACTTGATTGGGTATTTAATTGGGTATTAATCGGTTTGGCAAATTTCGTAAAATTTACCCTGTGAAAATATTTCGAATTTCCTTTTGGCGGAGGTTCTTCGGAAAATTCTTTGAAAATCCTGTCAGCAATTTTTATTGGATTTCATCCAAAACTTCATATAAGTTTTTTGGGTTTTCTTGGACAATTTTTTTTTGGAAATTATTTCGGCAATTCCTTTGGAATGCCGTTCGATAACTCTTTTGGTAATTTCTCTGCAGTAACATTGGAAATTGATTTAGGTTATTATATTTTATAATACCGTACTGTTAGTGACGCCAGCCTTTTAGGCGTATTGTAAGCCACGGATTATGGGTTCGATTCCCATTCCAGCTGGAAGAATAATTTCGCCAAACTGAAAATTCTTCATTTAACCACTGGACGTCTTATAGTTCTACAATCCGTTGTCTAGTGTATGCTATATTCAGCTTGTAGTCTCTGGCTGAAGACGGTGTGCAAATTTATCAGGCAACTCTTACGGGATTTCCTTTATGAATTTCTTTGAAAGTTTCATCTGCCATCCCTTTGAGAATTTTGCTGACAATTACTTCTGTAATTCTATCGACAGCTCTTCGAAAATTGAATTGTTAATTTTTTTTAGGTACTCTTTCAATATTAAAAACGCCTTAAGAAAATCCTTACAGAATTCCGATTGTTATTACTTTGGAAATTCAATTAGATACTCCTTTCCAAGAAACAGAACTAGCTGAATAACAGTTTCTTAAGCTAAAGTTTGTTTAAGAGTGGTTTATTGCACTCTTGTACAGCAAAAATATTTGTTGGATTACTAATTGAAAAAAAAATACAATGGTATGGCCGGAGAAAATCTGAAAGAATTTCCAAAAATCAAGGTGTTTTCAAAAAGTTCATCAATAATTAAAAAGTTCTCTAAAAATTTAATCTTGTACCGACTTTTCGAACCCTCTAATCAGAATACCCTCTTTGAATGAGTGTAATCAGTTTCGTACCTTTTAACTCCGCCCTATGTTGCTTATCCTTTGACAGATACGCGTATTTCGACTACCACTTGCAATCTTCCTCAGTGTAGTCGAAATACGCGTATCTGTCAAAGGATAAGCAACGTAGGGCGGAATTAGAAGGTACGAAACTGATTAGGGGCTGTCCATAAACCACGTGGTCATGAGGGGGGTGGGGGGGGGGGGAAGGGGGGTTCGACCAATGATCATTTTGTATGGACTAATAAAAAATTTTGTATGGACGAATGACCACGCGGGGGGGGGGGGGTGGTTGAAAAGTCCCAAAAAAATGACCACGTGGTTTATGGACAGCCCCTTACTCTCATTCAAATAAAAATTTAAAAAAATACGTTTGAATGTTGAAAAAGCTGAAGGCATTCTGTTAACGACACTGGCAGCACTGAATCGACGCCAGTCAAAAATGACATCGATGTGAAGTCTCTGACTGAGGAAACGTCATAACGGTCAAAAGGAGATTTAAAACATTGTCTATTCGCATGTGATATGTATTCAGAATATTCGCAAATATTGTATTTTACATCATAAATTAATTAATTAATATTTTGGAATTGTGCACGAGTGCCTATATCTGAGTTATTTCGTTTATACCTCGTAAGAAGATTGAAATAGCTTAGTTAACTAGAAGTTAATCATGAATTCATTTATATAGGCTAGCACAACCAAGCATTGCATCTCTAACCTCTGCTATATTAAAGAATCACAATTATTGAACCGTAAGTTCAGCTGAAACTATTTATCTGGATTGTTATCTTATTAGATACCTTCACTAGGCAAACTGCTCTTTAATCTTGCGAAGAACAGCGAGAAGTATAATTTGTTGGGCAAGACCGGAATTGAAAGACCAAATTGTGAGTAGTATTAACACCGGCCTCGAACTTACCATATTAATAAATTTTCCTTTCTTAGCTTTAAGAATACGGCACACCAAACACCGTGCGATTCTGTATCGAGGTCCGAAAGTCTACCCAACACATTCTAAAGGAATAACCGAATGACTTTTCAAAGGAATTCCTATTGAAATTTCATATGGGAATCCTGAACTAGATTCCATTGCAGGAGAAATTTCCAAAAAAAAAAATACCAAATAAGTTGTCGAAGGCACTTCCGAAAGCATTTCAAAAGAAGTTTCTTAAAACACCTTGAAGGAATTGCCCGATTATTTCCAAAGGAATTTACTGAGTAATTTCTAAAGAAATTGAAGAAGAAATTACCAAAGGAATTGCTAGGTAATATCACAATTAATTTGCCGACGGAACTGCAGAACGAAATTAATTAGACATTTTTAAAGTATTTATCAAAAAATATCTCAAAAGAACTGTTTAACGAATTTCCATTATAATTGTACATTAAATACTCAAAAAAAATATGCATTGAAAAATAAATGCAAAAATAATAACAAAGAATTTGCGGAGAGAACTATTGAACTATTGGAATTGTCGAAGCAATCAACTAAATCAAAATAAAATTCTCAAATAGTTTTCTGAAGAATCGCCAACAAAGTTTAGAAGAAATTTCCGAAGGTGTTATCATTGATGTTATTATTGTTTAAATCGCCGCGATTTGATGTGCTGGTAGTTCATCGATTGGTTTTCGGCGAGAAATATACCTGCAGTTTTTCTAGGGCCCGGTGGGACATCTCCGCTGCCCTGCCATATTTGTGTCGTAATGTCCTCGGGAAGGTGTTATCAAGAAATTAGAAAAAAAAATCTTAAAATATAAAAAAAATCAATCAAAAAAAAATCAATCAATTAAAAAATTAAAACATTAAATGAAATATGAATAAGTTTTCAAATAAAATGCAGAATGATTTTCCAAAGCAATCGAAACTGTTTTCAAATGAGTTGTTGAAAAATCCAAAAAGAACTGCTGAAAAACTTCCTATCAATTGTCTGGGAAATTTCAATAGGAGTTTCCAAAGAGATTTCTTGAAAACCTCTTATAAAAATTCAAAAGCTTTTATTATTTTGAGCAAATTTTATGAAACCTGTGTTCTTTGAAATGGTTCAGAACGTGAGATGTAGGACGCTTAGACCAAACTCGTAGCTCATTACAGAAGCAAACCAATATAGTGAACGAATCTCTATGTTTTCTTGAAGAAAGTCGTCTCAGCAACCTTTCTGACGCGGAATTCTTTCAAGTGGTCCAAAATGCGGGATAAATGATGCTTAGACTAAACTGGAAACTGCTAAGATCACTGGCGCCACATAGTGAACAAATATCAAACTGAATTGTTTTTCAGATAAAAGCTTTTAGTCTTCTGATCAATTTTGTCAAAGAGAGTGTCATTCGAAATGGTTCAGAACGCGAGATTGATCAAACTGGACATCCTTCTTCGCAACAACAGTTGTCATTCTTAGCGATCCAGATCGTGAAATATGCGGCGCTCTGAATCAGAGCTCATTACAGCCTTAGGGTCTAGTAGTGAATAAATGGCGAACTAAATTGCTTTCTAGTAGAAAACTATTATTCTTCCGAGTAACATTGTGGAAGTGAGGTTTCCACTGAGTGAAATGCGAGACTGGTGGACCCAAAGAACAACAGTATCACCTAATGAGTGATTCTCGAATTAGATTGTATTCTATGTAAAAGCTCTTAGTCTTATGAGTAACTTTTCCTAAGACAGTATCTTTCAATGTGGTCTAGAGCACGAGCTATACGACGTTCAGGCTGAACTGGAAGCTCCTAAGAACACTAGCGCCACGCAGTGAGTGATTCTCGAACTAAATTGTATCCTGTGTGCAAGCTCTCAGTCTGCTGAGTAACTTTTCCCAACACAGTATCCTTCTAAGATGTTCAGAACGCGAGATATACGACGTTCAGACTGAACTGAAAGCTCCTAAGAACACTAGTGCCACGCAGTAAATGATTATTTCCATGCAAAAGCTTTCAGCCTTCTGAGCAACTTTGCCGAAAACAGTATCCTTGTAAGTGGTCCAGAACACGAGATATACGACATTCAGACTAAACGGGAAGCTCCTAAGACCACTAGCGCCACGCAGTGAGTGATTCTCGAACTAAATTGTTTCCTATGTGGAAGCTCTTAGTTTTCTGAGCAACTTTGCCGAATACATTTTTCTAAGTGGTCCAGAACACGAGATATACGACGTTCAGACTGAACTGGAAGCTACTAAGAACACTAGCGCCATACAGTGAGAGATTCTCAATTTAAACTGTTTCCTATAAGAAAGCTCTTAGTCTTCTGAGGAGCTTCGCCGAAGACAGTATCTTTCTAAGTGGTCCAGAACGCGAGATATACATATACGACGTTCAGGCTATTCGCTGATGACACAGCATTATTTTACCCGAACACAAATCCTGAAATTATAACTTCTAATATGAGTGAGGATCTTCGATTGCTGCAAAACTATTTTTCGTGTAACCTACTTTCCTTAAATTTAAAAAAAAACCAAGTAGGGTATGTGTGCCATCAGTAATCTCATGCTCCCATTTTCATCCTATTCGAAAACAAGCGATTACGGCACCGATTGACTCCGTTCTTTTTGTTTTCATGGGTGCTCACTTCTAACAAAAAATACAAAAATAAAAAACAAAACAAACAGCGCTTCAATCCTTTGTTTTTCGTGGGATGAAAATGGGAGCCACATGCTTAATAAGGGAATCAATACCCTATATGATTTTCAGATCTCCGAGGAAATCTGCTTCTAGAACTCCTCTTCTTAGAGTTGGTGCTGATACTGTAGAAAGTGTTGATTCATTTAAATACTTAGGTATCCATCTTGATTGCACATTATCTTGGGATCATCACATTAATAATGTTGCTAATAAAACTTCGGTCATGTGCGGTGTGCTAAAACGAGTCAGTAGTTTCTTGCCTCGCAGAGTTTTACTTTTGTTCAATTTTACTCATATTCATTCTCACTTGAATTTGAAACTAATCGACAATATAACAGTGCCGGAACGACTCAAGACACAAGAGACTCTCCGGTAATCCCAGGGTCGGCTAGCTACTGGGTAATCAAGGGCACTTTCGCGATACAAAAACTACAACACAGAACTTTCACATTTCTTATATAATTTATTGAAAACCTAATTGTGGCGTGTGTGTGTTGTTCTGTGTATAAAATCTGTGTTAATTTGTTATGTGTGTCCTATTCTAATGTTGGTACCGGTACATACCGCTGCTGAGTGTTGATGCGGGGTTCGTTGTCCGACACAGCGACTCCAGTCGAGCTGTGCGGCCGGAAATCTCGCCGGATGGCGAGGCGAGCGGTGTCTAGGCCGGTACTCGGCCGACGGGCCAGCGGGCGTTGCTGGTGGGGGGATGCAGGCGTCTTCCCTCTTGGACGCAATCGGCCGGCCGTGGACTAACCACCTTGGACGGCCGAGAGGGGAAATCTCCTTTGCTTTTAGGGCCTATGCCCGAGATATCGTCCTATTGCGGACGGCGTAACTCCTTTACGAGTTAGGCGCGGAAGCCTTACGGCTTCGCGGGCCGACCCGTGTGCTGGACGGTGGAAACTATTAAAAGGTCCAACAAAAGAGGTCCTATTGGACGGAACGTTGTTTAAAACAAAGTCTCAGTCTCAGGTAATGTAGATTAATTTACCTGAGCAGTTTTCTTCCCAGATGTCCACTTGACTATTGTCAAGGGGGGGGGGGTGTTAAACATGATTACTGCACAACTTCACAAAACACATCCTTAGCACACGGACGCCTGATAGAAATAGCTACCGAATTAAGGCAATGGCCGCTGAATTTCTAATTTTCCCGCATTCCGTCTTTCTCTGTGTATTCTGCTTGCTCATTAGTTCAGCCATGTTACATAATTGGTAGCAGACGAATACATTCACAGCGGTACGGGACCCTATCACTACTGTGATATTTCTACTGTTCTTACACAAGAAACGTGAAGGGTCCTACAAACAACATAAAATACAAAACAAAAATCAACAATTTGTAACCAAACGGTTACACTATCCACCACCCCGATGAAAAAAATGCGAAAGCACGAAGGGATTTTGCACTTTTTTTTTCAATTCACTCTCTCAAGTCATCTTCGGCCGCCATCGGTTCGGGGATGTACAACAAACAAGTTAAAATATTCACAAAACAAGGCAACAACAATTTAAAAATCTACTAACTACTATCGCGCGGTATCATAATTAAACTTTACAACAAATTAAAAATATAAATAAAAAAACATGCTAAAACAAACTTTACGTACGTGCACAAATAAACAGTTTAAAATTGAAAAATGAAATAAATTAAAACATGCAAAATAAATATGTACACAACATTTTAAAAATCTTATAAAATATCCCGTATTATGGGTAGACAACTCTATTTACACGTTGCGCAACGAAAAACAATTTTACAACCCTTTTTACAAATATTTACAACACATAGATCACATTCGATCTGCACGGCCGAATCCCCTGGCGGGATTGATTCGCCGGCGGGCAAACTGCCTGACACAATAGTGACAGTGACAGTTTGCGAAACGTCATGAATCTGTCAAAATGGACTGACACAGCATCTCTATTGTTTATATGTTGTTTATGTTTATGCTGTTCAGTCGAGAGCTCATCGAAGTGAGAAGTGTTAAAGTGGCCTTTTTCGTGTGAATATGTATAGGTAAGTAGTACGTACGATAGTAAAACATACTGAAGACTAATCTTCGTATGTATTTTTGTCTTTTTAGATGAATGAAACTCATTCATAGTTGGGTTTTTGGCCAATGCGACGGCAATCTTTGCTCGGAAAGATTGGTCCATTGCCACCCATAATGGTCCCGGGACAACCGTGATGAACATCTTGGCTCTGCAAGATGCAATCAGGTGAGTAAATCTGTGTACACAGTAAAATAATCAATCATACTAATGATTGCAATTGATTTTTAGACTTGGCCAATAAAATTCAAGTTGGGCGATCCCCTCCCGGCAGTTCTGCGGGTGGGGAAAAGGAGGTAAAATATTCAATCCCTCGCATTTTCCGCCGGTCCCGCCAACCCCGGTATGGATCCCCGATTATAAATCAAGGTAAGTTGGATCTAATTTTCCACGCATGCCAGCCTTTCTTACGACCGATCGGAGTCTTTCATCCGTCGGTCCGACTAATCCTTGGACTAATCTAGGACTAACTGCTAACGATTCTCATACCAACTAACACAATCGACTAACAAATTCCATAGTCCTTCAGTGTTATTAAATTGTTAAAAACAGTTCATTTTCTCTCTTTTCAGATCACTCCGCTCCAGCGATGTTTGCCGCCGGCATCTGGGGAAAATCCAATACTCCCGCGGCTAACCGGATTTATGGCAAACTGCCGAAGAAAATCGAAGTGAAATAGAAAGAAAAATAAAATCATTTGAGTTTAAAGTTTATAAGTCTTTCTTTTTCTTTTTATTGAATGAAAATACCTTTTGGGGGTTTCCAGGTGTGCGTCCGGAACGGGGAATTTTCGTAGAAGGGTAAAGTTCCAATATCGAAGTAGGTTCGCTGCACAGTTCTTTGGCCGTAGGTTCCGCTCGAAGATTTAGGTTGGCCTTTTTCCGGATCTTGTACGTCCGGGTCTGCTTTCGGAGGGATTCGGGGTTCGAAGTTTGTTGCTTTGAAGACTGGAAAGCTTCACTAGATAAGTCTCGGGGAAATTTCGATGAATGAAGCACCGACTTACTGGTGTCAAATTCGGGGGAAAAGTAACCGGAAGAATAGCGTGACACTGGGCTCCTTTTTGTTCCCATTTCTACCTGAAGCAGGTCTTCCGAATCCGATTCGGGCTCGCTGAAGGATATTTCGTAGTCTTCGGAATCGGAACTAGGTATGATCAACTCGATCTCTTCCTCTGGTTCTGATTCCGGCGCCCTGTATTCGCATGTCGCGCTGGGGGGCAAATAGCGAGAATTTGCATCGCATGTGACGATGTTCATGTCACGCATAAACACGTAAATGATTCTTTTGATTTTTATGACGTCTGCTGGCATCATCACCCCCGAAGTCCTTTGCTCCCGAATGGTATGCAAAGTCTCTTCGAGGTCCAGCTCTAACTCCTCTAGCGGGTAGTTAGGATGCGTCGAGAGCAACGGACGAGGCATTTCGAGCCATTCCTCTAAGTCCGACTCGTCCGCATCGTACGTCGTCGGCTGCCAATTGATTGGGTTATAATTGGTTTCAGCCTTTGCTCGTCGCTTGCGTGTCATCGTATGAGAATCAGTGGGGTGTGTTGTGGGTGAAATAAAATCTTAAAACAATGGGACGGATCAAAACAAACGGGTTAAAATAAATAGTGCGCTATTGTTGTCATGATTGATTGGACAAGTAGGTACAGTAAAGTTCAATTATGATCGGAAAACATATCAACATAAACGCTTCACGAAACACAAAATTTGCCAACATCAACGAATTTTTGGACGGTAAAAACGAAAATCAAGAGCAAATGTGTCCGTGAAGTGCTCAGGACACCTCAGGACCTCTTTTGAAGGCAAAAGCCTCGATTAATCGCATATAAATCACCTGAATTTAGGACAGTGCGTAAGGGGCGAGACATACGTGCAAGCACGTATCCCTGCCACCTCCCGTCGGCAAAAATCGTTAGATTTTTGTATGCTACTTCGGTCCCTTGATTACCTTTCGCGGACTTTTGGCTGGGTGCCAAGTGAAACTAATCGACAATATAACAGTGCCGGGCCGACTAAAGACACAAGAGACTCTCCGGTAATCCCAGGGTCGGCTAGCTACTGGGTAATCAAGGGCACTTTCGCGATACAAAAACTACAACACAGAACTTTCACATTTCTTATATAATTTATTGAAAACCTAATTGTGGCGTGTGCGTGTTGTTTTGTGTATAAAATCTGTGTTAATTTGTTATGTGTGTCCTATTCTAATGTTGGTACCGGTACATACCGCTGCTGAGTGTTGATGCGGGGTTCGTTGTCCGACACAGCGACTCCAGTCGAGCTGTGCGGCCGGAAATCTCGCCGGATGGCGAGGCGAGCGGTGTCTAGGCCGGTACTCGGCCGACGGGCCAGCGGGCGTTGCTGGTGGGGGGATGCAGGCGTCTTCCCTCTTGAACGCAATCGGCCGGCCGTGGACTAACCACCTTGGACGGCCGAGAGGGGAAATCTCCTTTGCTTTTAGGGCCTATGCCCGAGATATCGTCCTATTGCGGACGGCGTAACTCCTTTACGAGTTAGGCGTGGAAGCCTTACGGCTTCGCGGGCCGACCCGTGTGCTGGACGGTGGAAACTATTAAAAGGTCCAACAAAAGAGGTCCTATTGGACGGAACGTTGTTTAAAACAAAGTCTCAGTCTCAGGTAATGTAGATTAATTTACCTGAGCAGTTTTCTTCCCAGATGTCCACTTGACTATTGTCAAGGGGGGGGGGGGGGGTGTTAAACAAGATTACTGCACAACTTCACAAAACACATCCTTAGCACACGGACGCCTGATAGAAATAGCTACCGAATTAAGGCAATGGCCGCTGAATTTCTAATTTTCCCGCATTCCGTCTTTCTCTGTGTATTCTGCTTGCTCATTAGTTCAGCCATGTTACATAATTGGTAGCAGACGAATACATTCACAGCGGTACGGGACCCTATCACTACTGTGATATTTCTACTGTTCTTACACAAGAAACGTGAAGGGTCCTACAAACAACATAAAATACAAAACAAAAATCAACAATTTGTAACCAAACGGTTACAAATTATTTGATTATTTCATGGGGTAGAGCTTGTAAGTCTAAACTCAAAAAACTGCAGACAATACAGAACCGATGTCTCAAAATTATTTTTAACTTACCAGTCTTATTTCCGACAATTCGTTTGTAGGGGGATTAGGGGCATAATGGACACCCTAAGCAAATGAGTACGTTAGGCCGGTATAACAGAGAAAATCTTAACATATTATCAGTTGTCCTACAACTTTAACTTGTTTCCTACGTCTTTTAATCATTTACATCAGGTAGAATGTATTTATTGTGAAGAAATAATGAATTGTAAACCGTGTGTTTTTTAGGGCTGGCAGGAAAGGTACGGGGCGAAATGGACACCCATCGGGGCATAATGGACACCCCTGCATATTGTATGCTAATTCTTTTGTTTCATCGACCAGTTAAGTAATTTGCCTACAGGGATCAATACCACAGATATAATCCTCCATCTTAGACAAGTTTACATAACATCCTAGTTAATTAAATAAACTTTAGGTTAAGATAATCGGATCGATTTTTTCCAAACTCTTTAAAACGCCTAACAGTATGCAATGCGCGTACATCCATTCGTAATTTCCAGTGTTCATTTCGCCCCGAATCGACTACAACTTTATAATTGCTATATTAAGTAAATTCTGATCAAAAATAAGATACTTCATCCATTGCTAAATCTTCATATACATGTAGATAAGGTAACAGTTCATTTGTTTTTATGATGGACACACTCCAGCACTTGTAATACCTTATTTGATGCTGCTTAGAAATTATAAGAATTCCACCATATGAAAAACATATTTCGATTTCAATTATATTTTGGTTATTTTGGGGCGATATAAATGGTACTTTTGAAAAATAGAGCCATGATTTGTTGCACTATACTTGTGCATTAAAAGTTTTACATCAAAATCAACGGTTTCGGCAAAAACAGGGGTGTCCATTTCGCCCCGGGTGTCCATTATGCCCCTAATCCCCCTACACTGAACTTGCGCATAATGCTTTACCAATTTTAGGAATCTGTGATCAGCAAACTTTGCTAATGGTTCACAATACGATAGCTAGGCCTACCCAGAACAACGACCACGATCGATTTGCTGTTCACCAAAAGGCTACAATTTGGATGACAGGCGAATACAACGAACATCCGACGAGTGGACGATGGTCGCCTGGTTTGACCCACATTTCTTCTCGGCAGTAGGTAGAGAACAGCGATGCAGCTAGTCGTTCCCTCGACGATGTATGGGTCATCCGATGTCCAGCAAAATGCTACCTGCTTCAGCCGATCGTAGGAGAGTGGATTACTCGCGAGCAGTAGCTCAATTCTCTGCGAAGGTCGACCTTGGGTTCTACGAGGACCAGTACAAAGCACCAGTCAGTCTGGATTGATCGTCACCCGAGTCGGTCTGCGTACCGTCCTTTTAATTTGTTAGCTCTTAAGTAAATGTAAAATGTAGGAATAGATTCTAGAGTAGAGTTTGTGTTTCCTTCAAACCGCGCGTGTTTTATGTGTTCCATGTGTTATAAATGAAGAAGATACCAGCCAGAAATCACCGGATCACAAGGATCTCCAGGACACTGAAACTGGACCCCCCAACCCAGCCCAATTAATCAATCGGTGAATCCAAGGTTGTCATCCCGCTTCGCCCCATCGCCCGTACAACATCACACAGGCGGTAAGCAGTGTTGGAGTTGGTCACCCAGAGCTATCGACGGAGAGGTAAGGACCAACAAGGCAACAATATCCTTTTCAATCCAACTACACATCATAACATATCGCTAAATATGGCTCCTCGTATTCACAATACCAGGCAAGTTAATTTTCTCTCCAGATCTAGAGCATACTCCAATTTCGGACAAAAACGATTTACTTTTGCCGGTCCTTCCAAGTTTAATGCCCTTCCTAGAAACATTCAACGAATTACTAATTATTTATCTTTCAAAACTAACGTTAAAACATTCCTAAGGCACAATATTTCACAATTCCTAATTTAAACTATTTATTAAAATTTACCCACATTATGTATGCCTACCGTCTTCAAACAGAATTAGTATCTTTTAAGATTAATTTTAGTTTTAAGTTACCTTTAAAAGGATTTAATATCCACTAGAAGCACATTGTTTGAAAAAATATTTTGAATTATATACTCTTTTCCAGAATTTTGAGCATGAGCATGAGCATGATTGACCGCCCGCGGTTGCTCCTCTGTTATTGCAAGGACAACTGCATTTACACAAAGAACCAACAGATGATGCTTGGGATTAGCTTTCTCTTCATTGTGTAAATGCTGCAATCCCAATACTTTTCAATAAGCAATACCAGCGCCGGCCGCGTCCGAATGCAGGTCAATTGAGGATAGGGAAGGAAATGATGACGTGATTCTCGCTTAGGCCAATAACCGAGGAATTCTCTGCGTTACTACGAGAAATCACTAGGAGTTTGGACAGGGGAAATGGAGATGTGTTGAGGATTTCGACGTGATAAACGAATGTAATGTTTTGATTCGCGATTAATAATGGGCTCGCGAAGAAATACCCTTCTAAACCTTAGACGACGAACGCGATCTATTGTTGAGGAACAACTCACCCTACATAAGTTATTCATTCGCAACTAAGGAGTACACAATGCTAAACACCGACGCATCTGTAGTTTGCGTTTCCGCGCGAGAAAATGCTGAACGCGATCAATTCACAAGTATTGACAAAATAACACGGGATAAATAAATCAGAAAGATCTTACCGCATGGTTCGCCGTCTATCTTTTACCAACCCTCTCTTTTTCCAGAAATTCATGCAACGTTTATTTGAGTCAAAACATTTATTCATTTGGGCTAAAATATTACAAATGTCGACACCGAAGATGACGAACCATTCAAATTTTTGTGTACATGCAAAAAATGAAAGAAAAATATTCATTACCAACTAAATGTGCATTTGGAACTAGCGCCGACACATGACGTGACGAACTTTTCAATATTTGTTAGATAAACACAAAACCCAATGTAGAATTTTATACATCCTATAGCATTAATTATTGTGATAAAATGGAACGAGCTCACCAATAAACATCCTTCGAAGTGTCCAGTGCGTATGTGCTGCGGCATCTTCCACAAACTGGCCTCGAAATCACACTGAACCGCTACAACAACACACGGGTACGACGATGTGCACATTCAAATTGTCGACGACGACGCGGCCGATCCGAATGAAAAAAGAGGCACTTCCACTTTGCCTCCAAAAACACACTTAACCGCTCCGTACGAAGACGAGCACGCACGCAGGACGTCGACGCGATGCAACGACGAACCAAAACAGACTGAAATGTCATCCGCTGCTGGCATCACACGACCGACTCGCACGAAAACTAGTTTTTTCTTCTAAAAGCACACACACAGAACGACAACGCGATGCAACGACGAACCAAGACAGACTGAAATGTCATCCGTTGCTGGCATCACACGACCGACTCGCACGAAAACTAGTTTTTTCCTCTAAAAGCACACACACAGAACGACGACGCGATGCAACGACGAACCAAAACAGACTCAATTATATACTCTTTTCCAGAATTTTGTTAATAAATTGTTCACAGCCACAACTATTTATTTTTATTCTTTTATTTTGTTGTGTTGCCAGTGGCTGTGAATTGAGTGTCCACTACCAGGGGGCTCAATTTGAGCTTTTTGGTGTGGGGGAGAGCGGAGGGTCACTCAAAAAAAAAAAAGATTGAAATGGAGGCTCTCAAAAGCACTAGCACCACGCAGTGAGTAATTCTCAAACTAAATTGTTTTCTATGCGAAAGCTCTTAGTCTTCTGAGTAACTTTGTCGAAGACAGAATCCTTCTTAGTGGTCCAGCACACGAGATATACGACGTTCAGACTGAACTGGAAGCTCCTAAGAACACTAGCGCCACGCAGTGAAAGTTTTTCAAACTAAACTGTTTCCTATGCGAAAGCTCTTAGTCTTCTGAGCAACTTTGCCGAAGACAGTATCTTTCTAAGTGGTCTAGAACGCGAGATATACGACGTTTAGACTGAACTGAAAGCTCATAAGAACACTAGCGCCACTAGTGAATAAATGACGAATTAAATTGCTTTCTAGTAAAAAACTATTATTCTTCCGAGCAACATTGTTGAAGTGAGGTTCCCTTTGAGTGGTCCAGAATGCGAGATTTACAACGTTTAGGCTTAACTGGTAGACCCAAAGCACAACAGTATCACTTAATGAGTGATTCTCGAACTAAACTGTTTTCTATGTGAAAACTTTTAGTCTTCTGAGCAACTTTGTCGAAGACAGTATCCTTATAAGTGGTCAGATCGCGAGATATTCCACAACTACTGGCAAAATGTAGTGCTATCCCACATGTCCGATATGGTGTCTTGTGTAGCAGATTCCCGGTGGCCAATGTTCCCGAAACCACTGTTTCAACATATCAACATATTCTTTATGAAATTATCTATCAAATATGGCATTGGTCATTTGAATTGGTGAAAAACTCACCATTTTATAAGCGTTTGAATTTCTGGGTCATAATAACCCCAATGCATATTTGGGTAACTTTTTTAATGCCCGAAGAAGGTTAAAGACTGCTTAACCGTTCTTGTACCGACTTTTCGAACCCTCTATCTAAGAAAATACCCTCTTCGAATGAGTGTAATCAGTTTCGTACCTTTTAATTCCGCCCTAATTGCTTATCCTTTGACAGATACGCGTATTTCGACCACAACTTGTAATCTTCCTCAGTGTCAGTTGGCCGGGGTTCTGCTAAACTGAACTAAGCGCCAAAAAGATAATTCCGAGATAATTAAGCTTAAAGTTCAACCACTCACAAATGAACAACAGAGAAGATTATTTGAAACTTTTCCGCACACATGTAACTTACAAGCCTTCATTAACCATCAGAAATTAAGAATAGATGTAAATTATTTCGAATCATTGATATAATTACATTTTATTTCTTGGTACTTTGCACTCAGTTCACTCTGGCTGATCAAAAACATTAAAAAATGGTTTATAGTTCAGTTTAGCTGAATGTGTTTTTTTTTTGTTTCAGGTAAAACCAGTTGGACAGTGAAAAAAATCTCGATTTTCCATCGTCTATCAAGTTGAAATCGATATCACTCACAATCCTTTACAAGAATCAAAAAGGACGCGTATAGTATGGTAGCACGAAGGTCTCAAAATAGTTGGAAATATGAACGGCGGAAGCCTTCCCAGCTCAGCTCTTCCCACCCATGCTTTTTCTTCATAAGCGGTGCATGTGGAGGCACAGAGCAAGAGTGATTATGTCAAACGATGTCCTTGCATACCCTGAGGTCCTGAGATGTGAATGTGGAGCAGTTTGTGTACTTCAAATTTATGCTGGTCGAAGAAAACCATGAAAATGTTCTGCCAAAGTGAACTAAGTATAAAAAAGTTTTCTAAAATTTGAAAGAGATTCGAACATGGATCATCTGAGTGATAACCAAGCTCGTTACCTCTAGGTCATTTTACCTAGCTGAAGGTCAGTCGTTAAGTCTGAATCAACTTTTAAACATTCTTCTCAAGTATGGTTTTCGTGAAAATGTCATTTTTCGATCAGCCAAAGTGAACCAACTGGTTGATTTTATTTTCAAGCTTTATTATTCTAATTAGCCTTGTAGTTAAATGACGGCTCCTGGGGTAAATTATCGGTATGAGGTGTATCGACATAACGCATGTATTCAAAACCAGTTTATTTTTGTATTGTTGAGAATAAATTGATTTTTAAATGCAGTGCATTTGGTTTTGTCTGGCTGAATATGATTTGGAAAAATGGCTATCAGCGCCATCGAAACATAATTGGATCCTCCAACACTCGTATTTTAAATTACGTGTTAAATTCTCTGTCTCTCACATATTGTTACTATGAGTCGGTTAGAAGTTAGAAATCTGACGGTGATGAGGAGAACTTGAAATGTTCATCAGCTGGACCAAAACTAAAATATTTCGCTGATTCTATCGAATGGTTTACAGTTCACTCTGGTTGGATGCAAAATGATGTTTTGTATGTTCCGCCAAACAGAAATTTTGAATTTACTCCACGAAGAGCTGTCAGAATTACTGGATTTTTACATGGAAGGAAGATCATCATTTTCTTCACTTAATGGTTATGTTGCAATCGCAACAAGAGAGAGACGATTTTCCAGTTTTTTTGAACGACGTATTTATTCAGCAACGATAACGAAGTTAAAAAATCTCTATGAATCAAACAAGAGCATAGAGGGAAATTTATATGTTTAACATTGTACATAGTTAAGGATTTGTTGGTGAAATAGTTTTACGTAAATTTGTATCGTTAAATATATAGTTGTTCATAATAACATTTGCATGTAATTCGAGGACTTACGTTTAGTGTCTCATTCGTGTCAGCTATCCTCTATATTTAGCTCACTGCTCGTTTGTGGGAATGCTAATGGGTTGAAATAGAAGTTAAATATGTGTTTACAATACTTCTGTTGCTTATTTTACCTGCTGTCGTGCTTCTTAGATATTTGCATGTTCCCTTTGATACAAGGATAGCAGCAAAGTATCAGTTAAGATCTTTAATAGATTGAATTACGTTAGATTAATAGACACAATTAACCACTGCATGAACTGACCTACGTTTTTTATATCAACCGTACTATTTTAATAGATTTTAATTCACTTTTTAACTAGAACGGTTCGTTTTACCACTAATATTAGGTAGGATTATACAATTCACTTTAGTTTATAAGTAGAAATGTTTCAATTATTATAATATAATCAGAGCAAATTTGCCTAAACTTTTGCTAGCACGTTTGCATGCACATTGAGGGACAATGCTCAATCCACCGGTCTTTGTCTTCTCTCCCCAGTCGATGGGTCAACAATACGGACTACGTAAATAGTCAAAGGTGTGGATCGAAAGCGTACTTGGATGCATGGTGCTTCGCCACGTACCGTAGCGACACTCCCCCCCAAGTACTTCGAGGTCATTAGTCCGATGTACTTACAGTAGCACCAACGTCCAACACTGCAAGTTTTACGGCTGGCCGCTCCAGAATTCCCCTCGCTGTTTACACCACAGCACGTCGTACCTGTCCATCCTTGGACTGGATTGCGTGGACCACCCGCCCTTTCGGCCAGCAATTCCTCGGTAGTGTATCGTCCACGACGACTACGATGTCTCCCACTGCAATAGGCTTGGCTCGATGAAACCATTTCACTCTTCGTGTAAGTGTTGGTAAGTATTCAGCAATCCAGCGTCGCCAAAACCGGTTTGCGTAGACCTGCGACGTCTTCCAGGTGTTCTTCAGAGCAAGAGTGGTATCGTCAAATGCGATCGGGGGCTTTGAACCGTCGGACGAACCGAGCAGAAAGTGATTGGGTGTGAGTGGTTGAGACAGTTCATCATCTAGCGGTAATTCTGTCAGCGGTCGCGAGTTGACAATCAATTCGATCTCGCTCAGCATATTCTTCAGCAGCTCATCGGTGGGTGTGCGTGTTGGTTGGATGTGCTTTAGGGCTTTCTTTACAGATTGGACAAGCCTTTCCCAGGCTCCGCCAAAGTGAGGAGAAGCAGGCGGGTTGAACGACCATTTCGTGTCGGCCGTAACAAAATGTTCCATTAGCTTGTCCTGGTTCACTAGCAGTAACGCTTCTTTCAGCTCCCGACTGGCTCCAATAAAATTCGTGCCACGATCGCTGACTATTTCTAGCGGAGCACCTCTTCTGGCGACGAAGTTTCGGATGGCAAGAATACACGAGTCTGTTGTGAGGCTGTGAGCGAGTTCTAGATGTATTGCTCGTACGGTAAGGCAGGTGATCAGCACACCCCAGCGTTTCTCAATCCGTCGGCCAACAACTACATTCATCGGCCCAAAATAGTCAATACCGACGTACGAAAATGGGCGGCAGAACGCTTTCATTCGTGCTGGTGGTAGAGCGGACATTTCTGGAGCAACTGGCCTTGCCTGTCGGTTTTTGCAGGGTTGTAAACAGACCGCAGTTTATGAACATAGAACCTACGACGAACTTCGTTGAGGACAGTCTGGTGATTCATGTGGCAGTACTTCTGATGAATGCTCGCGATGATAAGATCGGTTACTGGATGACGTTTTGGCAACAGTATCGGACGTTTCGTACATTCATCCACCAGATCGCAGTTGTCAATGCGGCTTTTCATACGCAGTAATCCGTTTTCGTCCAGGAAGGGACTAAGCTTGTATAGCGAGCTATTCTTCGGCAACACGTTCTTCCATGTAACAAGATTTGGTTTCTTCAGAAGATCTAGCTCCGCAGCGTACTCAGCATGTTGTACCTGTTTTATAATAAACAGCTCTGCCTCTTGTAATTCCTCCTGAGTTAGTGGACCGACAACGGTGGATTTCTGCGCCAGCTTCCTGCGTAAATTTGCTGGATATCTTTTCACAAACGCTACGTGGCGCAGCAGACTCTTCCATCTCGAGAAATCTTCCCACCGAAACAGCGCAGGTTCGACAGAATGGTGAAGCACGTGCGAGCGCATCTCTTCAGCGGTTTCATCGTTGTTTCTTGTTGTTACAGGCCATTCCTTTTGCGGTTTCCACAAAAACTCTGGACCCCGGAACCATCGACTTGAAGGACTTAAATCTGGAAGTTTTTGCCACTTCGTGGCATCATCTGCTACGTTCAATTTTGACGGAATCCAGTTCCATTCGGTGGTTTCCGATGTCTCTAGCAATTCACTAAC
The DNA here is from genome assembly GCF_035046485.1 of Aedes albopictus. Taxonomy (NCBI): domain Eukaryota; kingdom Metazoa; phylum Arthropoda; class Insecta; order Diptera; family Culicidae; genus Aedes; species Aedes albopictus. The sequence goes on from NC_085136.1 coordinate 169,324,690, forward strand.
TCGCACAGCAACAAACTGGCTGTATCTTCGGTGGTCGGAGTTCAACCAGCAAAGGACATCCCGTGAATCCGACCAGAAGAATCTTTGCGAAGGTTTGAGCTTATGGGTCTCCATCACGTCATTCGCCAAACGAGCTCCGATTACTGCTGCCTGAAGTTCTAGCCGCGGGATAGACACGAACCGCAATGGAGCTACCCGTGTCTTAGCGCCGATTAAGGCACATTCCACAATGCCATCCTCTTCGAATCGCAGAAAAGCGACCGCAGCAAACCCTTTTTCCGACGCATCCACGAACACGTGAAGCTGGATCACGTTATTCTCTCCAACGCCGGTCTGCACTCGATAACATCTGGATACGCTGACCTCTTCAACCTGCGGAAGGACTCGTAACCAGGTGTTCCATTTCTCGCATTGTTCGGGTTTGATCTGTTCGTCCCAGTTCACGCCGCTTCTCCAAATCTCCTGAAGGAGAATTTTCAGGAACATCAGGAAGTTCGCCAACAGCCCCAGCGGGTCGAAAATCATCATCAGAGTGCTCAATATTTGCCGTTTCGTTGGTATGATACGTCCCTGGAGCAAATCCGCGCTGATTCGTGGAGATACTTTGAAGGTAAATGTATCTGTGGAGGTACACCACCACATGCCGAGTACTTTTTCCGTTCCCATTTCGCTAGACAAGTTCAAACTTTTCTCGCCAGGTGTCGCTTCTAGCTCTCTGAGTACTCGTTTCGAATTGGAAAGCCAGTTTCGTATTTCGAACCCGGCTTGAGAGTGGACGTACCGAACTTCTTTTGCCAGCTTCACCGCATCTTCTTCCGTCTCTTCGCTGGATAGCATATCGTCAACGTAATGCTCTTTTACTATCGCTTCAGCCGCTCTTGGATACTGTTCTTGAAACCGTTGCGCATTATTGTTCTTTACATATTGCGCGCAACTTGGGGAACATGTAGCCCCGAATGTCATGACTTTCATCAAGTACACATCAGGATTTCGGTTTTGCTCGCCGTCACGCCACAGAAACCGTTGGCACTGCTGATCACTTTCGTTCACCAGCACCTGGTGAAACATTTCCCGTATATCGCCTGTAACGGCGATCCGGAACTCTCGGAAACGATGTAGAACCGACGGAAGGGAAGTTAGTTGATCCGGCCCGGTGAGGAGGAATGAATTCAGCGAAATTCCCGCTACTTTAGCTGCCGCGTCCCATACTAAGCGAAGTTTTCCGGGTTTATTGGGATTAACCACAGGGAATATGGGAAGATACCAGATGCGAGGGAATTCGTTCGACAGTTGACAGTCTGTGAGCTTCTCTATATACCCGCTGCATTCGTAGTCTCGGATCTTTTGCTTCAATGCCTCGGCCAGATTCTGATCACGCTGCATTCGCTTTTCCAAACATATTAACCGCCGTATGGCCATCGGCCTGCTGTCCGGTAACCGGACATCATCGTACCGCCACAGCAATTCTGTTTCGTATCGCTTTCCTCTGACATGGGTACAGGATTCCAACAACTGTTCTGCTCGTTCGTCGTCTTTCGATAGAAGCGGCTTGGTAGGGCTCCTTACACCGAGGCTGTCCAGTGAAAAGTAGGATTTCACCACGTTGTGCAACTCTGCGTCGTTTCTCTCACAGCATGGACAAACATGGAAACTGTGATGCGCTGTGACATCCGTGGCTGACTGCAATGTAGTAGCGCAGGGTCCGAACACTATCCAGCCCAATCGTGTGTTGGTGGCAATCGGTTCGTTGATTTCTCCCTCGCGGCTGTCTAACGCGTGACCCAGGCGGCAGTTGTCCATTCCAATCAATAACCGTGGCTGAATATTACGGTAAGATTCGACAATTAATCCTTCCAAGTGTTGATAACGCTGCATTAGTTCCTCCATTGCAAGTGTTTGGCTGGGAAGAGCAAGGCTTTCCACGGTGTGCACCTTTGGAATCCAGTGTGTGGAAGCATCGTGTATTCCGGAAATCTGTATCGCCAGCTTGACGGAGTTTGTTTCTTGGCGCTGATGATCTGCTGTCCAACCAAGACACAAGGGATACGATTCGCCTTCAAGACCTAGCTCGGTCAGCAAACCATGTTCCATCAACGTCACCGAGGAACCGTCGTCCAGGAAGGCGAATGTGAGCACAGTCTTTCCTTTTCCATACAGAAGTACTGGAACATATCGGAACAGAACCGTGTTTGTTGTGCACATGTGAGTGTTACAGCTTTCGGTTGGCGTTTCGGTCCCAGCTGAAGAGGTCGATGGCTGTGTTATCTGCTTTCATTGATATCTGGCATCGTCATGCAGCATTTCATGATGCATGTAGGCACAACCGTTTCTTCCGCAAGCTTCTTTCACCGAACAAGCTCCAAAATGCTTCATCAAACACTTTCGACAAAGTCTGTTCTGCTTCAATGCCTCCCAACGTGCTCCGATACTCAGGTCCTTAAACTTCTTGCACGATACTACACTGCTGCACGTTCCTTGGCAGATGACACACTGTTTGCTGAGGTGCTTTGGTGGAATCTTCAGAGATACCGTGGAGTTGGATGCCTGGCTAGTTCCTGTTTCGAGATGAACGTGAACTTCTTCCTTTCGACGCTTATCAGGTTTCCCGGCATATGTACTGATTGTCGGCGGAACAGTAACGACGCATGCTGCTTCCACTAGCGTACCTAACCAAGTACTGAAATCCGATAAAGTGATCGATTGTAGCGGTTGCCGATACTTCGCCCAGTCGAGTTTAACAGTGGGCGGCAGCTTCTCAACCAGCTCTTGAAGGAGGGCCACGTTACACAAGTGTTCATTCAAACCGCAAGCTACGATCGTTGCGCACATGTTCTGGACTGCAACACCGAAATCGATCAGAGTTCCAAGTTTCTCTGTCCTTGGCGCTGGCATCTCCCGAATCTTGCACACTAAGGAATGTACGATCACTTCTGGACGGCCAAACAGCATACGCAGCGTACTTATAACTCCTTGCAGGCCGGCTGGGTACAGCAACCGACTCCTGACCGCTTCCAGAGCCTTCCCTTTCAAGCTTCGCTGAAGACGGAGAAGATTCTCTTCGTCACTGAAACCGCACATCTTGGAAGTGCTTTCATACGTGGCGATAAATAGAGGCCACTCCTCGGGACTGCCACAGAAGATGGGTAGCTCTTTGGCTACCGCATGCCGGGCTGCGAGCTGGCTTCTGCTGAGCTCGTGAGAAAGCGTTACTGACGTAAGGCCAGAATGATGACTCGGTTCGAATGGATCTGCATTGATGTTCAAGGCACTGCTACTCCTTCGCCCCGGATCGTTGTTGCCGATTTCCATCGCCCTTAATCGTTCTTCTAAGCGTTTCGTCTCTTGTTCCTGCTTCTTCGCCATCGCTTGCAGTTGCTTCTCCACCCGCTCGATCACGCTGCACACGTCCGTCGCTGTTCTGATATCGGCACCTCGATCGGCACCGATTGAGGTTGAATTTGCGCTAGGTAGCACAACAGCTGGTGGAGCTGTCAGCACATCACGAATTTCTTGCTCCTTCCTCTCTAGTCGTCGCTGGTATTGATGTTGCAGATCTTCCAGTGCATTCTTCATCTCGCGGTCCTTCTCCTCAAGCATCTTTTCATACGCTAGCTGCTGCTCCTCGAAACTTCGCTGCATCATCTGCATTTTCTTCTGCACATCCACGAGTAGCTGGTTCTGTTGGTGCTGATTGTCGCTCGACGATTTGCCCGCTCCTCCTAATGCTGGATCTGTCAGAATGGCAGGGTTGACCTGAGCCGCCCGCTTTGCTTCGCATGCTTTGCAACTCCAGTCCACCTCTTCAATCCCTTCTTCAACGCCCACGCACTTAAAATGGAACTGTTCACCACAATCGTCGCAGCACACCATCCGGGAATCGCCCGGTTCTTCGCACTCACCACAACTCACACCCGGTTTTTGCACATTTGCACGGTTATTTCGAGTACTTCTCGACATTTTGTAGCCTCCCCGATCGCAAAATAAACAGATTTTTTAATTTGTTGCAATCGCAACAAGTGAGAGACGATTTTCCAGTTTTTTTGAACGACGTATTTATTCAGCAACGATAACGAAGTTAAAAAATCTCTATGAATCAAACAAGAGCATAGAGGGAAATTTATATGTTTAACATTGTACATAGTTAAGGATTTGTTGGTGAAATAGTTTTACGTAAATTTGTATCGTTAAACATATAGTTGTTCATAATAACATTTGCATGTAATTCGAGGACTTACGTTTAGTGTCTCATTCGTGTCAGCTATCCTCTATATTTAGCTCACTGCTCGTTTGTGGGAATGCTAATGGGTTGAAATAGAAGTTAAATATGTGTTTACAATACTTCTGTTGCTTATTTTACCTGCTGTCGTGCTTCTTAGATATTTGCATGTTCCCTTTGATACAAGGATAGCAGCAAAGTATCAGTTAAGATCTTTAATAGATTGAATTACGTTAGATTAATAGACACAATTAACCACTGCATGAACTGACCTACGTTTTTTATATCAATCGTACTATTTTAATAGATTTTAATTCACTTTTTAACTAGAACGGTTCGTTTTACCACTAATATTAGGTAGGATTATACAATTCACTTTAGTTTATAAGTAGAAATGTTTCAATTATTATAATATAATCAGAGCAAATTTGCCTAAACTTTTGCTAGCACGTTTGCATGCACATTGAGGGACAATGCTCAATCCACCGGTCTTTGTCTTCTCTCCCCAGTCGATGGGTCAACAATACGGACTACGTAAATAGTCAAAGGTGTGGATCGAAAGCGTACTTGGATGTATGGTGCTTCGCCACGTACCGTAGCGACAGGTTAAGAAAACCCAATTTTTCAAAAAATGGTCATTGGTTCAGTTTAGCAGAACCCCGACCAGTTATCCACTGATGACAGTGGATAACTGACACTGAGGAAGATTACAAGTGGTAGTCGAAATACGCGTACCTGTCAAAGGATAAGCAATTAGGGCGGAATTAAAAGGTAGAAACTGATTGCTTAACCATTGTTGTATCTGAACCTATCATTATGCAAAATTTGTCCCATTTACGTCTTCGAACATGTCCCTCCAAATATCGACTTATCAATTTCTTCTTGCGATAAGAGCGTCAGATTGCACGCCAAGCTGGTAAACGATTCCAATTAGATCAATTCATCACCTATCAAACGGGTAATACACACTTGTTTGCAAAGTATTCCCACTTTGACAAGTGAGCAGAGCAGACCGTTGTGATAAGATCCAACCGACGTCTGGAGCTTGCGTATCTCTATCTATACGCATCAATTCATCATCAACGATCGATGATTGTCTATCTCTGCTCTGTACACATCGAAGAAAGGGGAAACGGTAGCGCTTCTATCTCTACCAAGTCACAGATATGGTATGTTTTGCTCCACGGTCGGCGCGGGTCTAGTGATGGACAACCACGTATATTTGATTTATTCAAAAAATCGCTTTCGAAATACCCGGCCGACAGAGCGTTATCAAATGAGGTGATATACGGTCATTAAACGAATTCATCTTTGCACTTAGTGAGCTGTCCAGACGCTGTCATGTGCGGACCCGAACGAAAAGCCACGGCTTCCGAACCAATCAATTTGAATGACGCGTTTTCATCTTTTCCGATCGGTAAACGTGCAGTTGGAACTTGTTTTTTTTTTTTTATTTCGAGTCAAGCGGTGATATCGGAATGATGCGTAATTGAAATAAGTCTCATTACTATTATTATAATTCACGCTGTACAATTATCTATATATATAAAAATGCAGTGGCATACGTGGGACCGCGCATAACTTGCGAACGGAAGGTCCGATTTTGGTCGTCTTAGTTTTGTTCTTTTAGTTTTCACTCAAGAAAGGTTTATGAGACAAAAAACATAGAAAAATTGAAAGTATTTGAAAATCGATATTCCATACATTTTGACCGAGGACTTGGTCTTGCCTGGAGACTTGAAACGCCAAAAAAAAAAACGCAGTAGGCAAGACAAAGTTTGCCGGGTACATCTAGTTTTTACTAAAGATCAGAAAAAGAAAGACAAAAAAGGGGTGGAATTACCCAATCGGCGCTATAAAAGCTTAAAAATCATGAAAAAGAGGATGCTGAAATGCATTATTTTGCTAGTTGAAAGCTTCTTAAGAGGTTCACAGTCCAAATCACCAGATCACATTCTACCTAGTCTACCCATTCTGCCCACATCGCTTCTTGCCTTCTTGTACCAACCGGATCTCTGGAACACATCAGTTTTGCAGGGTTGTTGTCCTAACATTCTGCAACAGCGTACCTTCCGGCTTTGACTACTTTCTGGGTGTTGAGTTCACTGTAGAGTGCAGCAAGCTCGTTTTGGCGATCCGTTTTCTCGCCTCTTATGCCGCATCGCTCGAAGCACTCTTCGTCCTCTGCCATGCACTAGTGCTATGGGCATCATGCCCACTATCGCATATACCGCGTACTTTGAGACAATGTGGTACGCGCTGATCACCTAAGGGCACACAAGCCTGAGGGTATTCTCGAGTCGCTTCACGTTTCCGTTGACCACTAGCGCAATCGTGGTGGTGGGTCTCGACTTAATCCAGTCCTCCACTGTGATTGCGTGCGCTGCTGTTAGTGTCACTTCCCCTATCGGCTCGCCGTATACCATGACGGTGATGTCATCGGCAAAGCCAACCAGCGTTATGCCTGGTGGAAGTGTGAGCCTCAATATGTCATCATACGTCGCGTTCTGTAGTACCGGGCCCAGGATGGTGCCCTGAGGTTCCCCCGCGGTGGTGTTGTAGCTCTTCTAACTTCCTCGATGTTATAGATTAGAACCCTATTCGCTGTTAAACGCATTGTGCACGTTCAGCGTGACGACCTCGCAATAGCAGATTCGCGTCCGCTTCCTTTGAAGCGCTGTCTCGGCCGTTTTGGCTACAAGCCCTAATAGCGTCCACCGTCGATCGACCCTTCCGAAAGCTGAATTGGTTGTCTGGTTTCGGTGTGGCACCACGTACGAAATTTCAGTCTCTGCATACTTCCGCACGTGTAAGTGAACTTTGTCGTACGAAGCTAAATTCATGCAACTGAGAACGATAATGTGTACTCTTTATACAATGCATTTATTGTTCCTTGTTTCTTGTGGGCTTCGTGGTCGTGCAGTTAGAGGCAGCAGTCATCTAGGCGTTTCGTAAGTCTCGTAGTGTGAGTGTTCAACCTCTAGTTGAAGACGATGTAGCGTCTTTAAAAAAATACAAAACGCACTAGCATTACAATCAAGATTACAATGCATTTAACTCTCATGTTGAGAAAAAGTACTCAAAGGAACAAGGCCTCTTTCAAAATTTTTGGTTTTTGGTTTGTTTCCAGCTTAATGCAAACCACCTATTCAGCACCATGTCGTCCATCACCAAATTTTTGGCATCACTTCAGTTGTTGTATGTGTCTGACAGCCGTTTTAGGGGGTTAGGGCTCACTGGCGCTGGGCTAATATGAAAGATTGTCTGCGAGGAGCCACAAAGCTTACCTAGTAAACATTTTGGTGCATGTATAATTTGTGTTATACAGCACCATATGTGAACCAACTCAATCGTATACATTAGCATTAGCATTAGCATTAGCATTAAGCGAGTCGCACAAATTCGTAGGTGGTACAGTCCTAGACCGCTGTTATGAGGGTTGCCTCCTTCCCGTCCGAACCAAAGCATAAAGATTTGGGACTAATCTCTGACTCTTAGACAAGACTGACGCAATCCTCCAATGGTCGAGCACTGTCCTGGCCACGTCCTTGCGACTGCTGAGGAATGGGAAAGGATGGTTAGTTTTGGACACCTATGAAAAATGTAGACAACTCTACGATCTCTCAGGCATAGGTATCACGGGAATTTGGGTGTTGTTAGTGGAAGGGTAAACTCCAACGGATACGCTTGGTTAACGTTCAGGCACACCATTGTTAGACTGCTTCGAATCAGTTGTCTGCCCAATTCATCCAGGTTTCCTAGTCATCTTGTTGGCATTTGGTTGAATTACTAGATTCTGCGGTTGATAATCTGAAATATAAAATAATATTAACATCGTACGTCAAATAAGCTACATATTAGTGATACGCTCGCCACAGTTACATATTTTTTAAATATTATTTATATCGTACGATACATTTACCTGAATCCTGCTGAAATAAAATGTTAATTAGCAGTACATTGAAACACAAATACTACAAAACACAAGGAAAAGAGCATCAAACTTTGATCTTGGAATATTAAAAAATACGGTAAATATCAAGATCAAAATTTGATTTGGTAGATCTTACACCGCAACGCACCATTCTAAGGTGATCTACCCACGTTACGGGGAGTGAACCAACTCAATCGTATACAGTACACAAAACAGCTATATACGTACCAAAGTGGAGGCCATATAGACACCTCTGACGACTTTTCTCGATTTCATCTAATTGATAATACGATGTCCGAAATTATCGATGACATATCGATTGTATACCCATTGGAACCAAAACGATTACAGCATTAAACTGCGAATCTCATCCTTTTGTGCAGGGTCAGCTGCTTCGTTCAGGTGCTCTCTCGGTCAGCTTTGATTGTATTAAAGCAGTTCTCTAAAATAGTCACTCGAGCAATTCCTCGCTCGGCAATACTGTCTCGAGCGGTTTGCGATTCCGTATGCTGTGATGATCTGCAGGTGCAACGATAATGGAAAGTGTATTCCCGAGCAGAGGAGAATATCAAATTCATTACAACAGAATCACGTGACCTGTTTTTATATCACAATGTGTTCCCAGCAAACACATGATCATATATGATGTTACATAGGTTGCAAAAGTGGAGGCGATATACGCACACTTTACACGGGGGTAAATGGAAGCATGTACGCATATGGCCTTCACTTTAGTATTCTATGCAACATCGTATATGGCTTTGCGTTAGCTGGGTTATTATTAACTTATCAAAGTTTTACTTTTTTATAACATGTTTTGTTGGGTAATTATATATTGTTATGATCAAATTATTGAGATTCATCCAATGAATAACATTTCAATAATATACTTTGTTGTATACCAAGTTTTGACATTATTCTACTATTGAAAATGTACAAATATGTGATGAACTATACACATCTATAACACAACAATAACAAGTTTTCAATTTCACTGCAAAGTTCATTGTTATTAAGTTGTTATTGAATATAACAAAACATGTTATTAAGTTCGTCTTCCAGGAACATTTTTTTTTGTTATGATGGCGCTTATGACAGACAAGTTTATAACAAAATAAGATACGTCAATAACACAAAAATTACTGATTCCATTATACAACTACAAGGGGTGGCCAAAATGTTTGGGATAGGCAACTTTTTTTCTCTCACAAAAAAGTTTTAAACGCTGTAACCTTTCATAGAGTGCATCAAAATTTCTCAAATTTGGATTGTTTGTTAACCTACTATATGTGTATCATTGGAACAATTTCGAGCTCGTTTGGTTAATCTTTCGCGAAGCTAGAATCGTTCTTGTAAAACACTATTTTTTAGACAACTTAGTTTTGAACTGTCATATCTCGGAAACCAGTGAACCGAATTTAATGAACTTTTGAACGTTTATCAACAATACATTGATGCATTTTATGTCATTAAAACACAGGTACTTTTTGAACGTTGGAAAAAGTTATCATGGATTGAAACTTTTTGGATGTTTCTTAAAAAAAAATATTTTTTTTACATCTATGCCATTAAATTTTAGTGTTGATATCCAAAGATTTTCTGCTTCTGTTCTCAAGATATCTCTGGAAAGATGTATTAGAGCCTATTTGGATTGAAAGAATAACACATTTAGTAATTTTTGTAAATTTGACTTATTTTCCTCTATATGGGTGAAAATGTCAAACCGGTATAACTTTATTCATCGTGAGAAAATATTACATTTTAGAGCGTCGTATCAAGTATCAATATATTGTTGATAAACGTTAAAAATTTCAATCAATTCGGTTCTCTGGTTTCCGATTTATGACAGTTCAAAAACTAGTTGTCTGAAAAATAGTGTTTTACTAGAACGATTCTAACTTCGCGAAAGATTAACCAATCGAGCTCAAATTTGTACCAATGATGCACATACAGTAGGTTAACAAACAGTCAAAATTTGAGAATTTTGATGCACTCTATGAAAAGTTACAGCATGTTGAACATTTTTGTGAGAGAAAAAAAAGTTGCCTATCCCAAACATTTTGGCCATCACCTGTAGGCTGACACAAATTTCGATTTTCTCTATGTATGTCACCCCTCCTCGGAAAATTTTGGTCGGAGTTCGACTTTTTGAGGGGGGACATAAATAAATTATTAAAAATAATTAAAAATTTGAAGTGAAATTGTTACTTGCCAGCTCAGGGTTAATATGCTCAAGGTCGCTTATCGACTTGTTCCCTCAACACACACACAGACGAAAGGTACTCACCATAAGCAGAAACTGCTCGAATTGAACCACTGCCCACTGACTTCACCTTTTATCGATTAAACGGAAGTTGACCACAATGTTCAACACCGAAAAATTTCAAATTCAAAATTAGCTATGGAAATCCGAAAGTAGTAGCAATTTGGTTCCTTTCTGAACCCGACAAAGCGGAGATACGAAAAGGAGTGGAAATATAAATCACCAGTGCTATGCTCTCTGAACAAATAGCTACTGAGGTCAAATTTTCATAATAGGGTTAGGGTGCCTATAGGGCACTGCATTGTTTTGATTTTGTATGGGATTTTGACGTTTCTTGGCCTTGTTGTTTACAAAATTTCTGTAAGAGTGAAAGAGAAGGAGAGAATTTCATGCAGTGCCCTATACCAGTTATCGCACTACCTAAGGAAAACTATTATGATTTCGATTGGAAATCAAAAAACTTTTTTTAAGAAAAATATTTTTGCTAATTTTGGGCTGTTTACAACATACGTCGGAAGTGACGTATATGATAGTGCATCATTGAACGCACACAGCGCACTACACCCGGTACTGAAAAAAGTGTCGCTAGTCGAAAAGTGGCGCTAGTCAAAACGTCGCTATTCGGTTTGGTGCTGGCGCCATAATATTTCTACAAAAATAAGAAGAAAACCGGCGAATGTTTCCAATATGTCAAATGATTGTTGTTGTGAACGAACATCCAACGTGAGGCTAATGCCCCCTATGGAAGCGTCATCGGCAAGGCTCGTCTCATCACGACGAAGGATGGACGACGACCGCCGCCGCCGCCGACGACGACGACGAACAGGAGCAACAACAACAGAACGCCATCATCTGCAACAGCAGCAAGATGCTGCCCGCGCGATCTCCGCGAGATTACTTTTAATCCGTTTGTAATATTGTGTACATAATGTAAATAGTAGTCTTGTGTCAATAAATGTGCATGTTTTTATTATGTAATGTCCGCGTGTGGAAGTTATTCTCTCGGCCGCATATCCTCATCCCCCGGACATGAAAATTGTGTATTTCACATACATTACAGGAAAAATAAACAAACCCAACCAAAACTACTTTTAATATTTATTACTGCGTGTGCCAATGATGGGAGCCTTGTACCAGTTATGGACACATTTGCTTATCAAGGTTCCACTTCGCACTATTTGCATGCATTCCTTATGAAATTAGCCATAACAGGTACACTATGGCGAAATAGGGTGCAAGGAAACCGAAAATATAAGGAAAATTATTTATTTCTATCATAATTTTAACAAATTGTTAAGTTTGAGTGATTGCAATCATCTTTTGTGAATGTGATCTAGTATTCACACAACGTTTCATGATGTTTTTCATCGTTAAAGTTTGAAAATCAACTATAGCCAATTTGAGGTACTATAGCCATAACTGGTATACTGAGCCTACAATTTATGCTGTCTGCAACCTACGGGTGCATCTGATAGGGCCTGAAGGGTAGTGATACCCTTCCTTACGGGCAGGTCAGATCGGGTTGCACGTGGGCATCAGTTCTTGATGTCCGCTCAGCAGTAGGGCGCGGGCGGGGTTGACCCTGCCCGCCTTCCGAGGACAAAGGGAGTGGCGAGGACCACTCGGGAAACTGGCTAAGCGCCAGCATGCTACCGTGATGGACTCTCCAAAGCGAGTCATCGATGTTCGTTGCTGCAGGCTACGCAGCTAACCTTGTGGGTGCGATGTGCACTAGCCCCTCTCTGAAGCAATACCTTCTTGGTGGTTCCGGAGAGACGTAGGGTTTGGCGACCATAGGAATGGCTTAGTGGGTACGAGGAGAGAGTAGTCCTGGATTTTACTTCTGTTGTAGAAGACGGCCTGTCAGACCTACACTACCCTAACCTTCTGTTAGGGTGTCTGTTGAGCAGATTATCCCCCTACGGTTTAGAAAAAAAAGCCTACAATTTATTCATGATGTCATGCGGGGTACTTGCGTGTTTCAGCATTCGAATCGCGCCATGCGGGTCTTAGGGGTGATGGCTTCGGGCTGGCCGGCAGATTGCCGACGTCCACGTTGGGCGATAAAGGACCAAAGGAGGCTTTCTTCGGCCGCTGGATGGTGATCAACGGCGATTATTTTCTTGCTGCGGGGCCGGCTTTCCGGCGTAGGGGCAGCAGATGGTGTTCGGGTACCGGATTCACCACTAGGTACCGGTCACGTGCAGGGTTGGCGACACAGGTGGTAGCAGAGAACTACAATGGAAGTTTGGTTGCTTCGAAGATGGCGACTGTGGCATTCGACGGTCACTAGGGCTGGTATCGATTTTTCCCCAACAGCAAAAGGGCGAATGGTGCTGTTCTCGACCTGGATGCGCTTAGATCCTGTCCACTTCCGAGTCCACTTTCGTTGCTTCCGGTTCATCGTCTGCCAAGAAACTGCACAAAAGACAGAAAAAAGGCCCGCTTTGTGGACCTGCCCTTTCAATTAATACCCCGTGACGTCATAACTCTTAGGCCTCTAACAACATTTTCACATTAACACTCATTTAATAATACAATTAACGATATATTAAAAAAATACCTTTTGCTTCTCCTTATACACTAACAGTAGCGGTTTCTTCTCGTGATTTATAGCGTTTTATGAAAAATCTATAACAAATTAACACCATTAGCTTTAGGACAATAATCACTATTAACCACTAACCTTACTATGTTTCTTTACACTTTTCACACTACTAACACACTTTCTTTTATTTTTATTGAAACTAACAAAACTAATAATCCTAATAACAGTTGCCACCTAAAACAAAGAAACAATAACCCGTAATAATTCACACTTCCACTTTCCTATTTTTCTTCTTACAAACTTACTAATTTAAAACAACTTTCGCGCACTTCTCTAACTTTCGAGATTTCCAGGGAAAAGAGATTTTTTCCTGGTCGCGAAGACCTTTTTATCAAAATTGAAAATTCACGAGGGAGCCGATGTTCTGCCTAGAATCGTTCATGAATAAAATTTACGAACGATTGTTGACATTTATGCTCCTAACATGGTGGTTTGCCATAATCGCCTTGGGGTTCCATCTACGAGCAAGTAGTACAAATCCGGGCGGGATTTATGCGTTACCCCGTCACGGAGAGAAGTTTACAATGCTCAAAAAGTACACATACAAACTGAAAGTGTGTTGTGAGTGGAGCAGCGATCACTACACACATCAAACCACTGTGTGCAGCCACTGACCCATTTAGTGTTAGTAGGAGGTCTATTTGTTTAAAGGGCGTATTATTTTTAGGGATAGAGGGAAATATGAAATTGCGGTGGAGCCAGCAAGCAATAATTGTAACTGCTGGTTGAAAAATTAGAGATGCTGAGAAAATTTCTTAACAAATCCGATGAGTTTGATGATTTTGCCTAATTGTTTGAGTAATTTTTCATCAAATACATTTATTATTAATCATCCCCCCCTCTTGACGAGTCAACGAGTAAAGTGACAAAAAAAAAAAGAAAATGAGATTTGTTCCGGCCCCATTATGCCAAAATAACATATTTTATTATGCTGTTGATATTCTCTTCTGCTCAGGTAGCTACGACTGGCCATGTTCTTGAAGGCGATGAATTTTATCTCTTGGCCTACTTGAGGTCTCCTACGATGACCATTAGTATGGGACAAACATCAAATTCTCGCTCCAGTTGACTTTTTCGATTCCATTTAGGTCTCATATGAACTGTGCAAAATTTCAGCGCAATCGGTGAAACTATAATTTAGCGCAAGCGGTTCAAAGTTTTCATAGGATTTACTATAGGAAAAGTTATACTTTCAGATAAAAATTCCCAGAGGTCGCCCCTTGTATCCTTAATTCAAATCGATCGACGCTTCTTGTAGGAAAATCATTTATGAAACTTTCCCTCGAAGACCGCAAAACAATTGAATGCTTGTGGAAAAAGTTATTGATTTATTACCGAATAGTGATCCAACGAACGGCTTTTTGTTTTGTTTTATCAGCAGCACTGCTGCTGCCGTTGCTGCATGGGGTGGCGGGTGGCATCACCACCCCCAGAAACAGCAGCAGCTAAGGCAGCAGCTACAGTGCTGCTGATAAAACAAAACAAAAAGCCGTTCGCCGAATCACTAAGCGGTAATAAATTAATAACTTTTTCCACAAACATCCAATTGTTTTGCGGTCTTCGAAGGAAAGTTTCATAAATGATTTTGCTACAAGATGCGTTGATTGATTTGAATTAAGGAGGCAAGGGGCGACCTCTGGGATTTTTTGTTTGAAAGTGTAACTTTTCCCATAGTAAATCCTATGTAAACTTTGAACCGCTTGCGCTAAATTATAGTTTCACCGATTGCGCTGAAATTTTGTACAGTTCATATGGAACCTTAATGGGATCCAAAAAGTCGACTGGAGCGAGGATTTATTTTTTCCATAGAAGCGTGTCCCATACTAATGACCATGACATCGTGACTTGCGCAGCTATTGTACTCACGTTAAAGCTGCGTGTGGAACACGTCGTTGTCATCATCAATACTTCCTGAGTGTGGGTTGTGCACGTTGATCATGCTGCTATAGAAGAATTAGCCCTTGTAGGGTAACCAATATAATTTGGACCCCCATATATTTTGGACCCCCTGGGTCGTATTATCACAACTTGCACAGGTTTAATGATAGGATGACGGAAATTTTTACAATCATTCGCTAAATAAGATTGCTCTGCACGGACAGCAATCATTTCCTTACTGGAAATATCCTTATTTGCCTTGAAATTAATTTTTGCCAATCTTGTCATCCGTGCGAGTGTCGTTCATGTTTACAAAAAGAGATTGCGGTGTTGAGGAAACTTGCAGATGTAAACAAAAATGTTTATCATTCTAGCGCATTAAATTCGCAATGTTCGTCTAATCAGCCTTTGTCAATCAAGTAATTAGGATGTGATCCAGCATATTCAAGCGGCAAAATGTTCCAAAATAGTTTCAAACGAGTTTAAACACCGGGTGTCCAAAATATATACTGAGGAGGGTCCAAAATATATTGGGGTGTCCAAAACAGTGAAAACTGATGCTTCAAAAATTAGTTATTTTCATCAAATTTTCAGCCAGAAATGACTTTGTGGGTATTTTTAACGGACAGTGGAGGCTTTTACGAATATACTAACATCATTATTATGTGTAAATACCCTCTGAATCTGTTAGATTTTGACTTAAATTCAAACTAATGTCCTCTAGGGGTCCAAAATTCAACCGTTACCCTATATTTGAGGATAAAAAGGCCGCGTGAAAGAAGTGGGGTATTTTTATTGCCATTTTCATGAAACACGGAAGTTCTACCAAGAACTCAACTTATCCCCAAAAAAATGTAAGGCAAACTGAAATTCTAAAGAATAAACACTTGATGGCCGCTCCAGAGGTGATGGACAGATGGAAGCAGCACTTCGATGAGCGTCGTAGAGAACGATCCATATCCGTCCCGTTTCAACGAAGATTTGCTTTCTTCCTTGGCGGCCAATTTGCTACGTGGAAAGGATGTAATATATACGGATGATGACGAAAAGAACAGAATAGGGGATCTTTTGTATTTTGGACAGTTTTGTTCTCTTCGTCATGGGAGGTTTTTTGAAAACTGTTGCACTCAGAGTTAGCCTCAAATCCTTCCCAACCAAGCTGAGTTATATGCTCAAATTTCAGACAATTTTGCCCACAAAAACCCCACATGACGAAGAAAACAAACCTTGCGGTTAACGACGTCAGTCATCTAAGCGTTTCGTAAGCCTCGGAGTGCGGGTTCGATTCCCGCTCCAGTCGGGGAAAACTTTTCGTCAGACGAAAAATTCTCCATTGGGCCACTGGGTGTTATGGGTGTTGTCCGTTGTCTTGTGTTAGTAAAGGTCAGCTTGTGCAGCCTCTGGCTGAAGACAGTGTAGTGTTTTAGAAACAGACCTGCCGTTAATACCCTTCGTCACCCTATATCGATGTCGTAATTATTGTTTTCGAAAATGATTAATTTCGAAGCATAAGATTATTTATAGAACTTAGACACATACTTATGCCCAGAAAAGTTCTAGCTGATATCCCGCACGTTTACCGTCCCGGCTTTTTCGCCCATCTAATTTATCGCGATGTCATTACAGCAACGCATATTTCAGCTACCTGGAATGAACCATATCGCACTGATTGAGAACTTTCAACATGGAAAAAACACCTGATAAGCTATTTTGCCAAACATTAAGGCCACTTGGAACAAATCAAATCACCCCCGTAATCTCCCAATTCGCAGTGGTTGAAATCGTGAAAAACGAGAGCGTCGGCATATTCAGTGTTGCCATATTGATCTGCAAATTAATATACTTTAATCTGTTACGCTTTTTATTCCATTTATTTAAGACTATGTTTGCAAAGAAAAAAAAAGTATGAATGTAGTTTTTATTAAGTTGTTTAAGAAAAAAATATTAAAAGGAAATTCGTTCTATATTTATGTTGACCTATTTAATACAATGTTACCCTATATTACCATCTACTTGCAATTCACCATGTATTATTCCATGTACATGTACAGTGTATACCATTGTATTCGGAAACATACTGGAAAAAACTTGTACATAATTGATTAGAAGGCACAAAATTTTGATAATTGACAAACTGAGAAATAAATTCGTGTAAAAAAACGCCTCTTTCATGATCCGACGGTCGATCCCGGTGATGTCGTTATCGCCGGGAATTCCAGGGTAAGAAAGCTGGTCACTATCGTGCTTGAGCAGCTCGGCCGGAAGTTCGTCCCTCCCAGAGGCCTTGTTTTTCTTCAGCCCTCTAATGGCTGTCTTGACCTCGGCTAGCGTTGGAGGTTCCACAGCCTGTTCGTCGTCGTCAATTAGAATGCTGTTGGTCGCTCTTCCATTATCACCGTTCAACAATTCCTAGAAGTGCTCTATCCTCTTGGTAGCCACCATTGTTTTGTCTGTAAGCAATTTTCATCACGGTCGTTGCACATGACTGGAAGAGGCACTGTTACTCTCCGCATGCCATAATGACAGTTTCATAAAACCTCCGCATATCATTCTGATCCAAACTTTCTTGTGCCTAAACGTTTTCCTCATGCTTTTGCGGTGGATTCGTTTTTCGGCTAGTCTTGCTTCCATATAACGCTCTCTGCCCTGCCGGGTTCCCGTCACCAGCATCCGGTTTCTGGCAACATCCTTCTTGTCCGTAAGTCTCTGTCACTTCTCGTCAAACTCCTCGTTTCTAGGTTGTCTTCGAGCAGTGTCTACATATCACCTACCGCGCTGCCGTACTCAATTACTCATCGCTCCGTGGATAGATTCCCAGAGAGTTGTGAGATTAAGGCTCTCATTAAACACACTTATCCGATCGTCTAGCGTCTGGTGAGAGTCGGCTACCGCACAGTCTACTGGAAAACGATGGATGTTGAAACGCATCGATCGCCGGTTCCTAGCTTCCGAAACGGTTGATAACCACAAGATAGTGTTCTGAGCGGTCTTAACGTTGAGATCGCTATTCTTACGTGTAAAGTAGGCGCTACTAATGGCCATCCCCCTGGAAGCAGCAATGTTAAGTAATCATAGACCGTTGCCGTTAGTGACGGAGAGAAGGCTCTACGTACCGATGATTGAACGGAAAATGTCCTCTCTTCCGACCTGCGCATTGGCGTTTTCGATGACAATCTTAACGTCGTGTTTCTGGTATTATCTATAAGTATTGTCAATGCTTTCGCAAAAGCATCCTTCCGTCATCGGTTTGGTTTTGTCGTTGGTCGGCGCATAGACATTGATCAGGCAGTAATTAAAGAACTGGTCTCGTATCCTCAATACGTAGATCTGCTCGTTGATCGGCCTCCACCTCAGAACTCGCTTCGCTGTGGTAGGTGTTATATTTGAATGATGTATTGGCGACGGGATCCACCGCCATGATATCACGCTCACCAGATTTGGGTCACCACAATCCCTGAATGGCAGTCACGCACGCACCAACTTTTTGCAATTCACGAGCCAAAAGGACGTGCTCCCATTTCAGCTTATCTGCACCACAAACCTTACTGTTCTCTGCTGTATCCATTCTACTCGGTCCATAGCTGTGCGTCTCCAGTTCCGCACTCTCCGAATGGTCCGCCAATCGCCCTCCACTTGATCGACCCACCTAACTCGCTGCGGACCACGTCTTCTTGTACCGGTCCACTAAGCAGAGCGTTCATTATTAACCAAATTTTTAATCATGATTAATCATTGATGATTAAAATTCTAATTTCGATGATTATTGACTATGATTAATGATTGATTTGATTTTTAGGATGATTAAAGATTATGATTAATGATTAAAATTGGTTTTGTCTGTGATTATTGATTATGATTATTGATTAAAAACGGTTCATTGATTAAAAATCATGATTAATCATGATTAATCAATCATAAAAAATGGAAATGATTAAAAGGTTTTGTGCTGTTAACAATATTTTTGAAGTTTCAAAAGTAAAAGTTTCTTTGTCTGGGAGATCTTTGAAAAAAGAATCCCACTTAGAACAGCATTTGAACCAATTTAAGTTGGATCATATATTTTATATGGTGAATCATTTTTGGTAATGAATGATTAATGATTGATTAATTCTTTTTCCTTATGATTATGATTACTGATTAATGATTAAATTGCGAAATCAGTGTGATTAAGATTAATGATTAATGATTAAATAAAATTTTTTAGTGATTATGATTAATGATTTTCGATTAATCTTAATCATTAATCATTAATCATGATTAAATTTATGATTAATCATTAACGCTCTGCCACTAAGATAGGACTAAGATGAATGCTACGATGCCCGTGAAAGACAACATCGAAGCTCCATCAGTGCAGGACATAGAAGCAACCATCCGTAGCATGAAATCGAACAGGGTCCCAGGGGTCGATCGCATATCAGCTGAGATGCTCAAAGCTGTCCCCGTAGTATTCGCATAGGTACTGCATCAATTTTTCTGCAACATATGGGAAACCGCGACATTTCCGGCCGACTGGATGAAAGGCGTCTTAGTAAAGGTACATAAAAAGGGTGACCTGACTGTATGCGATAATTGGCGGGGTATCATGTTGCTGTGTATCGTTCTCAAAGTCCTCTGCAAAGTTATCCCTACCGGATACAGGAGAAGATTGACGCAACTCTCCGACCGCAGCAAGCAGGATGCCGTGCCGGACGATCCTGTGTTAACCATATTGTCACGCTCCGTATCATCCTGGAGCAAATCAATGAATTCCAAGAGTCTCTCTACCTGGTGTTCATTGATTACGAAGAAGCTTTCGACTGTCTCAATCGGTCATGTGGGAAGCCCTCAGACGCAAGGGTCTGCCTGAGAAAATCATCGGCCTCATTGAACCACAGTACAGGGCATTTTCGTGCAAAGTACTGCACAACACTGTTTTGTCCGATCCCATCTGGGTCTATCACCGCTACTGTTCTTCATCGTAATCGACGAGATCATGGTAGGTGCGGTCGACCGTGAACCAAATCGTGCATTGCTGTGGCAGCCCATTACCATGGAACACCATGACTTCGAATTATCTGATGATTTTGCTCTCCTAGCTCAACGGCCCTCTGAAATGCAGAGTAAGCTCGATGATCTTGCCAATCGCTCCTCAGTGGCCGGTCTTACCATCAACGTCAACAAGACCAAATCGTTGGATGTAAACACAGTCAACCTTTCCAGCTTTACGGTAGCTGGACAATCAGTGGAGAATGTTGAAAGCTTCCAATATCTTGGTAGCCAAATGGCGGATGGCGGCACCAAGAACGACATAGGTGCACTGATCAAGAAGGCGAGAGCTGCTTTTGCGAGTTTAAGATACGTATGCAAAAACAACCAGATTAGTCGACGCACCAAAACCCAAATTTTCAACTCGAAACCTGTGCTGCTATACGCCGGTAAAACCTGGTGTGTATCAATGGAGAACACTCAACGGCTGCAGGTCTTCATCAATAGATGCCTGCGGTATATAATTCATTCTTGGCGGCCTTACAATTGAATCTCCAACGTGGAGCATCGACATCCACAGAAATTCGGGAGCGAAAGTGGAGGTGGGTCGGCCACACTCTACGCAGGGCCGGAAACGAAATCTGCAAGCAAGCGTTAGACTGGAACCCAGCAGGACATCGCAGCAGAGGCAGTCCCAGTGCCTCATGGCGACGCAGCCTCAACAACGAAATCAAGCAACTCGATAGAAATTTGACAGGGCCACAGGTCAAGGCAATGGTTGGCAATAGCCCAGGATGGAAATCTTTCAGTTCGGCCCTCTGCTCTTCCGTGGGTGCCCAGGACTGAAAGTAAGTAGTCATTTTTGGCCTGAATTACAAAGCGTATACGCTATATAACTTTTTTCACCAGTTGTCGGATCACTTTGCGGTCTCTGACAAAGTTTTTTGGCATATCCTAGACAATATTTAAACGCAATTACAAGGTTTTATACAATTTTTACAGCTTATGAGAAAAATGCAAAAAGTTCGTTTTTCCATAATAAATCCCACACAAATTCCAATCGAAATGGGAGGACGTTATCAATCACACCCTAATTTTGCACAGTTAAAAACGCTAAAAATAATCTTAAAAGCTTAGTTTCAAAAAGTATACCTAGTATATACATGTTGCGTGAAAATCCTTGATTGACCACACAGATTGGTATACCGAAACATGGCAATTGAGTCATCTGCAGAGAATGATATACCATCCTGTTTTCGTGATTTCAACCACTGTGGCAGTTGAGCAATGGGTGTGCTTGCGCAGTGTGGGCTGAAAACAACTTCCTTCTCAAATCGTTCATAGCAGTAATCTAGATGATGATGATGGAGCTGCCTAATTTGACGCAATCGAAATGCCGATACACCCCAAATAAGCCAGCCGGGTGGTGGGCAATGCATGCGGTCACCTGGAAATCACAAAACAGCGCACTCGCAGCCTACTATATCAATATTGGATGATCAATTAAGACTGGGTAGAGTGTCATGTAGCTGGGCCCGATATCGGTGCTGGTTACGGAAAACCTATCAAGTCAATTCGGAACGAGCGACTATATTGGATATGGGTGAATTTTGCGTTATCACAGCGTCAAAATAATGAATAAACGATGTAAAGAAGGTTAGAAAAGGAATGAGCAATCGACCGTGATTAATTGCCTGATGATGTTTCCACGAACGGCAATGTGCAGTGCCTACTGTGTATTTGCGGTGAAGTGGAGAGCTTATCAATCGTAGCAACCGTGTACTTTCAGCTAACCAAAGGTCGTCTCGCCAATTCGATAGACCTAGCGGAGTCTCGGAATGAAGTAGGTTAGACGACACCGTGTCTGTCCGCGTGAGAAGTTGAATAATTTATTTGAATTTCAGTATAGATAAAGCTAAACTTAAATAACATTGATGGGTGAGGCTCCCCCGTCCTCGTAGCTGCTGTCCTCGCCTTCGCTGGAGGTTTCATGCTCCGAGTAGTTTTCGGAACTCTTGCAATCGTACGGTTCTGCGGGTCTGCTATTCGAGGTTGCACGATAGTCATTCGAGTATTTCTTCATCGGATCTGCGGGTGAACTGGCGGATGACGTAACGGTGGCGGAGTGTGACGATTTATGTACACTGTCGGCCCCCAGGTCGACGGGCGAATCCGACGTTTGACCTCCGTTGTTGGCACGTCTCCATTTGGCGCGGCGGTTCTGGAACCATGTTTTGACCTGTGGCAAGTAATCAAATATGATACGTTCCGTTATTCGACTCTTAACTTCCAAGGGTTATGAGTATGTTACCTGCCGGTCGCTAAGCTTCAGCTGAACAGCCAAATGCCTGCGGTCCTCGGGCGAAAGGTACTTGTGGTTGGAAAATCGTCGCTCCAGGCTTTGGGTTTGCTGAGGGGTGAATCGCACCTGTCCACCTTTACGCTTGGAACCACACGGCGGAAGCAGATAGCTGTAGTGTGGCGGGTAGAATGGGAATATTCGAGGAGATGCTAGAAAAAGAAAGAGAGAAAATATGCATAAAATCCTATGTTTTTGTTGTGTATAGATGCGTTTAAGATTCCTAATAATGACTAACATATTTCAAATAATCATCAACATAATTGCTGAAAATTCAACTGCTTATAATTCCGCACGTAGCGACGTAACTAATTTATGAAACAGTACAGTGATCATAGGGTATTGGTTCCCTTATTAAGCATGTGGCTCTCATTTTCATCCAAAAACAAAGGATTGACGCGCTGTTTGTTTTGTTTTTTATTTTTGTATTTTTTGTTAGAAGTGAGCACCCACGAAAACACAAAGAACGGAATCAATCGGTGCCGTAATCGCTCGTATTCGAATAGGATGAATATGGGAGCGTGAGATTACTGATGGTACACATACCCTATTTCATCTGTTCCGATCATTCAAGATTACGGAGCACCGTTATATTTGGAAGGTATCCAACCCAAAAATATTAATAATTATTATATTTACACAAAATGAAAAAGTAAAATAACTGTAAGAATGAGCGAACTCGCTCGAGGTTGCTACACGTACACCATGCACCCTTCTAACACACATTTGTTGACCAAAGGGTAAGAGCAGGACGCCGTAACTCCGAGCAAGTTCAACTCACTTCTTCAACTGACGTCCAACCATGAGTAATTCCGGCGATTACCGTGGAATGATCCGGAAAGGGTGCCCCGTATGAGCAGCGGCGCCAATTGATCAAACTTGATTCCCTAAAAGACTGCAATGTTTGCTTACGATATTGTTACCAACCCAGGTTGAAACTGAATCAAAAACGAAAACGACATTAGTACCTGCACGCCGTACCCGTCAACGGTTGTCGTTTTGGATCCCTGGACATCGGACGCTCTTTGGTCAAAACAATCATTTAGAGAAATGTTTTAAATTGTTGAACACTGTTGAATCGTTTGATTTTGTAATAAGCAGAAATAGGTTTAAAGGTAGTATTAGATAATAGTATAAATACTCAGTCTGTACAGCTACTGCTGAATACATCGTCAAATAAATAAATAAGAATCAACCACGTACACCATTAGTATGACTTGGTTGCACCTAGAGCCTTTCGCGTTGTACGAGTTGCTAAACACCGACAAAATCCCATTCTCTCGATGAAAGCAGAGATTGGCACATCAGCTGCTTTCTAAGCTATTGTTCGTGCAGTTGAAAATCGGAATTTTTAACACGCGAAAATCGATGTTTCTCCTAAACCGTGTGTCGGACGTACGTCGGGCACAGTGCGCTGGATAGAGGGCCAGGTCCGCTGTCCAGCGCACTACGTCCGACGTTAGGTTTCACGTATAGATTTTGAGAAAATTCGATTGTCGGGTGTGGGGAAACTTCGGGTTTCAACCGCGACGACAATAAAAGCCCTACGATTTGGTTCTATGTTATGACGAAAGAACAATTACATATCTCGACTAATATTTGAAAAGGGCGTAAAAATCATTGCGAATTTCTGATGCTTCCGTTCCTCCTGTGCGAATGTCCGAATGTGACTGATCCCACGAGCCAAAAGTCTAGCTTGGTAGCGTTCTTCTCCGTTGCCTTTATTGTGCTTTACCTTGAACATCCACTTGCGTGTAACTCGTCCCTTCTGTTGCTTTCGCTATAGAATTTCATCTCTACTTTACTCTATATGTACTTTCAAGTGCCACAAACTGCAAATAAAATTCCGAATGGAACTTTCCGGCTGCTTAGGAGGCAAACAATGAGCTTTTCTGGTACTTTGTACACAAGCCGGTTCATTGCAAGCCTTTTAAGCAGCTTGGAAGCTGCTATGATAACAGAAACTTACAGGGCTGCTCCGCTGCCGCAGTGACTCCCAATTACTTCCGGAATCAAGTTCAGTAGCATGAGACCCCTCGAGCTGGGTCTTAGGGCTACTCTGTAACGGTTCGTAGTACGCTTGTGGCGAACCCTAACCCAAAAATGGGCAATCTTCCGCCGTTGACGAGTCTTCGGCTAAGATATGGGCAGGTGGTGTTCTGGCCATTCGCTACTTCGACTGAAGACCAATGAAGACTCGTTCTCCGGAAGCTGAGGAACCCCCTAAGAAGGAGATGATCGTTGGAACGATCGAAGACGGCCCAAAGAATGAAAGAGTCCGAAGAAGGAAGAATGTTAGATAAGATTGAGAAAGTGGGTGGGAAGAAGTATGGTAAAGAAGGTAGAAAGCTAAAAGATAGAAAGTGCACTAAAAACTAATAAACTGGAGTGTGACAAGACAATCTCAAGTGTTTTCCTGAATCCGCAAAAAGAAAGGACAAGCATGCTGACCCTAGAGATAAGGTCAAATACAGAGTCTCGTTAGCCACTGGGAAGGGCCACCTTCTGTGGCCCTCTCCTGAAGCCAAGGCCAACGGTAGCTGTGGTCAATCGGGAGTAGTTACAACTTGGTAATCGGGGCGAAGCTTGTCATGGACTATGAAAATCATGTGACGTCATGGCGTTGAAGAAGTAAGCGAAAACAGTGAGTTGTTTGCAGAGGTTTGTGGCAACAACGATCTAGTAATTAGGGGCTCGCCTTTTCCACATCGATCAGTGCATGAAGTAACGTGGATCTTTCGTAATGGACATATTAAAACCAAATCGAGCACATCTGCTTTAGTCGATAATAGAGTTGGAGCCAGCGTCAGGAGAAAAAATTCGGGCAACGATCCAACACACACTGACTAAACATCCAGTGGTTGAGCACTTCGAACAACTTCTTCAAGCTTCGACGTCCGACCAACATCTCGGCATAAGACTCCTGAGGTCGATCGCATATCAACAGAGGTGTTCAAAGTTGACCCCATGCAATCTGCGCAAATGTCTGTAATATCTACGAGACTTTTACGTGCACGGTCCTGTACAACACAGCTTTATCCGACCCCATTTGGGCAGTCGCTGGTGTGAAGCAAGGATACATATATATTATTACCGCTACAGGGTTTCATTTTGTTCTACGAGATCATGGTAGTGATGATTGACCGTTTATCGAATCGCAAGCTAAATGAGCTTCCAATTAATAAAGAAGCATCTGAATCTGAAGGCATCAGCAGTGTATAGGAGCACGGATCAAGAAAACTAGAGTTGCTACTGCGTCTGTTTTGACGCCAGCAAAACGTAGTGCAAATCCGCAGAAGCTGCAGGGTTTAATCAATCAATGTCCGCGGTTTATAATTCGAGTCTGGTGGCCTCACAACTGGATCTCGACACGCAGAAAAATATATTGTAAAGGCAAAAGTATTATGCATAGATTCAACAAATTTTATTGTTGACTCAGGGCTTACCGGTAACTTTTTTTGAATCAATAATTACGCTAATTTATTTCAAAAAATGTATTTGTTGTTTCTAAAATCGCTTGAAATTGACAACTGTCAACAACAAATGATAAATTTTGTTGATTCTAAAAATAAAATTTATCAAATCAACAAATGCAATGTATTGATGTAACTGAAGCAATCGTATTGAAACTAGAATTTGTATTTGTTGAATTTTCGGTTTATTTTTTATTTTAATGATTGTAAACAGAAAACAAAAGAGTATTTTTTTCGTACGATGTTTATTATGATTATACATTTGTAACATCATAATGGGGAATTTAGCATAAAGTACATTCTTGAAAACGCTGATGGCAAATGCGTTATGCAAATTCTTCCGAATTTGCTCGTCCTTTGTGCTGAGTTCCTGAACTACAATTGTGAATGTAGGTACTATAAGGAAAGAAAACATTGATTATTAAGCATTTTAAGCATTTGATTGGAAATTACCGGCATCATTTATCAATATGGCATATTGATCGAAGCAGGTCAGTTCCGCCATACACTTTTCTTCTGGTGTGCTAAAATGTAATGAAATATGGATATACATTGATAATCAAAATATACCTCATAATCTTACCAAACAAGTATTGATGTTAGCATAGTTTTATGCAGCAAATACCGTCGATTTACATTTACAGAAGGTTTATAATCCAGTTCACTTCGTTCTTCGTAATTTCACAATGCTTTTTCTGTTAGACTTGTAAACAAAAATGACAGTGGTTGTATTTCAGCTGATCATTTTTTTTTTTGATTCTATAAAATCAAATTATTCAAACAACAATAATATGCATTTGAAATTAAACTCTAAAAGCAATTTTTTGGTCTACTCAAAAGTTTGTAGTTTTAAAAAATATGCAGCATTGAAGTAAACAAACAGGTGAATTGATTCAATATACAATAACAGAATTGATTCTAATTATTAGGTTTTTTAGTTCTACTTGGCAAAATTATTCTGCGTGGAACACTGAGATTTAAAGATGATGCTGTCAAAGGCCAATGTCAACAGAAACTCGAAAGCGTAAGTGGAGGTTGGTAGGCCACACATTACGAAAGGGCAGAGACGATGCAAGCAAGAGCTGTATTGGAATCCAGCAGGATTTCGCAGCAGGGGCTCAGGGGTGAATTGAGCAGCCGCTCAGGATGAAGTGATCTTTTACGTTCCCATTGTAATACCAGAGGTGCTAATACATGAGTGATGAGTGAGGAACTTGTGAGGACCAGGGCTATGTTGGACTCTCCTTCCTGGATTTCGAATCATCACTTTACTGCCAAAAATGTGTAATGTATTTGTTATGTTTCATTAGTTTTTTATAAGTGTAATAAATTCTATAGGCAAAGCAACCTTAACTAGATCTATGCTCTGCTTAAGCATAATCAGTTGTCAGAGCCATAGTGTAGCGTCTACCCAATCTGTATGTGATCAAACAACGTTATTTTCTATGTTTATCAATCAAACACGACATGGCGCCGCCCTGATTCCGTCAAAAAATGTTCAACGGCTAGAGATTTATATCAATGTCGTCGAACATCAATTCAAAGTCACCTGAACAATGGTGCGTGCGAGACATTGGGAAAACAACCAATAGACAGCCAGGGAGCAAACAGACCGATTAGGCTCCTCTATATTGCGATAGAAGAGTTCAGTAAATGGTGTTGTAATAAAATAAATTACTACCAAAGTAAACGGTAGGAGCTTAACGCGCGACTCACCAGACTGCAGTGACTATCGTTGTTGGCGCCGCAATGATCCTATCAGTCGTTTATGGCTTAATCCCACCTAGAAATCAGTGTACGCCGAAATTGAAAAATAACACTTTGTTCCCCTTCCCTTTTTTCCTGGG
This sequence comes from Aedes albopictus, assembly GCF_035046485.1. Taxonomy (NCBI): domain Eukaryota; kingdom Metazoa; phylum Arthropoda; class Insecta; order Diptera; family Culicidae; genus Aedes; species Aedes albopictus. The sequence continues at coordinate 169,352,236 of NC_085136.1, forward strand.
CTTTTTATACACATAGGGAAGTGTATAATAATTACTTTTGTGTATCCAAGCAGCCCATTACGCATGTCGAACTGCGCTGTCGTGTTGTGTATGCTCTGTCTGATTAGCTCGATGAACGGCGTACGTTCAATATCAACAGAACGGCCTATAAAGAGCACCGGCTTAACGAAAGGTGACATGAAAATGTCCAGGACGCTCCAGAAGGGGCAGGCAATCATCAATCAATCGACGCCGTCTTCGAATCGTCCACTCATGATGAAAAATATCCAAAAATGTGGATATCATCACAGCAACCCACCGATGGTGTTGGCTTACTACTGCTGACAACCGGGTTGAGATAAGCAAAGCCTGCTACGATGATAGACACTCGACTTTGCACTTCATCGCAACGTCTATAGCCAGCGTATTAATTGACTTCCCTGGTGGGACTTAGCGTTGTTCACGAAATCGTCCACATTTGCGTTCAATTAAATTATTTCGTAAAAACCATTCCAGGGGGATTAGTCCACGAATAATCTCTTCGTACTCGAATCGATAATAGATAGGATAGCAGAGACGAATTCGACATCGTTGTCCACGTTTTTTATCACACTGAGTAAATATCAAAATAAAAATACGCCAGAAAACAGCACACATTGTTAAGCCGTCAAGCAGATCGCTTACTGCTAGATTTGGCTAATACCAGAATCAATGTTCAACACCCAAAAATGATAACGATTAGTAGCACGTATCACCGCACTCTATCTGCGGCAGTGATTTTGGCTTTATTTGTAGACAAAACCCGACAAAACCGAACCGACAAGATACCCCTTGTCCCGAAGCGATATGAGAGGGATTCGCCGTTTTGTGGCTGGAATAACGAATCGATGAGCAAATATTCAGTTGCCGGTGCATGTGGAGTTGATAGCTAGCCAGCTAGCTGGCTAGCGCACGGCAAGCCTCGATATGAGCCGGGAACGGAGCTGTCCGCCTCAGGCGCCTGCCGAAGACAAACCGTCATGGACGGTCAGAAATAATTGATACAAATTAGTAGGCCAAACAAAGACTGTGCTTCTCGACGGCGTTTGATATTAAACTCAAACAAGGCATGCTGTGATCTAATTTCGTTGGGTAGCCGCTAGATTGAATCAGAACCGAAGAAGAATTGTTTCCCACCTAATTCGTATTCGGTCCAGGAAATTGTTCGTATTTTTGTTCATTTAACCACGTGCAATTTTCTTTGGCGGGGGAAAAGTGGTTTCAGATAGTTCATAAGTGCTTCAGGCGCTTTTGTACTCTCCGATTGCTTCTTTTTTCTAGAGCTAATCTGTTTAGAATTTGCAACGCTTGGGGTTCATTGAGAAGATCTTATTCCATTTTTAGTATGTATTTAAAATCTGTTTACCAAAGATGATTTTTTTTATATCAGCTTTACTTTCATGACAACATATTCAACACACTTCTTCCATTAAGGGGTTAGGGTAATTGTTCTCTTCGCTGTGGTAGTACCTTATGTTGCGGTAATGGCAATTGAGCACTTTTTTGATTAAAATGTTACTAAAAAGCATTTTTAATAGATGTATTATGCTTAAATTATGAGATTGCACCATTTGTATGCTTAAGATTTGACAAAAACCTATTTAAAAAAATAGTTTTCCTAAAATTTTTGCTGCTGTGTTCCTATTGTTGCGGTAGTGTTCCTAATGTTGCGGTATCCCATATGATTTCAATGGGATACCGCAACATTAGGAACCAAAATTAAATTTTGCCTCCATAATAGGAACAATGTGCCTAATGTTGTGGCAAGGGATTTATGATCGAAAACAGAGAGAAACGATAGTATTCATATTTTTCTAAGCAAATTTAGATAGAAAACTACTGACTAACGTTTTGAAACTTTTCATTAGATGGTACGATCATATTTTTAAAAATGAATTTACATTATTACCACAACGATGGGTACACTTACCCTATATAGGTTCCCAATCCCATTGTTCATAGGGACGCTAAACAAAACTGGGCCCTCCGGCGAGACAGGAGTGTTGGCCTAGGCCCAATAAGCCACCCGTAAGTATTCCCATTAGGGAACGTCAATAAATTACGTCACGCTTTCAGGGGGAGGGGGGGTCCAAACAAAAATTTTGGAGGTCTCATACAATACAATGTGACATAAGGGGGAGGGGGGGTTGAAAATGGGCAATTTTTGCGTGACGTAATTTATGGACGTTTCCTAACGAATAACATGGGAAAAATACGACTGGAAACTTGGAACAAGGAATTGCAAGTCACTTGGTTTCGCAGGATGTGACAGGATAATCTACGACAAATTACGTCCCCGCAACTTCGACATCGTGGGATTGCAGGAAGTTTGTTGAACTGGACTACAGCATCATCAACGTGCACTGCCCACACGAAAGGCGATCTGATAACGAGAAAGAAGCGTTCTCCTTGCAGTTAGAGCAAACATACAATGGTTGCTCGCCGCGTGACGTAAAAATCGTTGTGGGCGACATGAAATCGCAGGTAGGAAGGTGGAAATGTACAGACCGGTAATCGGGCGAAACAGTCTGCACGCCGTATCGAATGATAGCGGCCAGCGATGCGTAAACTTTGCAGCCTCCCGTGTTATGGTAGTCCGAAGCACCTTCTTCCCACGCAAAGATATCTACAAAAAAAAACCTGGAGATCACCTGATCATCAAACAGAAAACCAGATCGCCAACGTTCTAATCGACGGTAAATTCTTCTCAGATATAACCAATGTCCACACATATCAGTGCGAATATAGATTCGGATCTAGTCGCTGTATGCTTGCACCTAGTCGCTGTATGCTTGCACTCAAAACCTTCGACTGTTATTGACATGCGCCAAAGTCGAACGCCACGGCTCAACATCGAGCAGCTGCGTAACGTAGAAGTGGCTCAAGACTACATGGAGCAGCTAGCAGTGGCCCTACCAACGGAAGAGCAGCTTGTCGAATGGGCGAGAATGTTGCAACACCGTACGAGAGCGAATGTGGCACGTTCTAGACAGGTGCGGAACAGGCAGAACTCAGTCTCCCGAAGAAAGAAGCGCCAGCAGAAAGAACGATCGCGAAGCGATGGAAGTGCTGTACCGTGCTAAGGACACACGGAAGTTTTACGAGAAGCTGAACCGCTTGCGCTGAGGCATCGTTCCACAAGCTAACAAGTGCCGAGACAATCACGGGAATCTTCTCACGAGCGATCGTTGCAAGCTCCGAAGGTGGCTTGGTAACAGATCTAGGAGTACATGCGCAGGACGAAAGATTTCCAGTCGCTAACCTCCAAGAGATTAAAGAGGAGGTTGGCCGGTTGAAAAACAACAAAGCCGCTGGAGCATATCAACTACCGAGTTAGCTTCTAAAATACGGTGGAACAACACTGGTGAGAGCACTACACTGGGTCATTACCAGGATTTAAGAGGAGGAAGTATTACCACTGCCGATGGAAGGTATCATGTGTACAATCTACAACAAGGGCAACATGTTGGATTGCGGGAACTATCGTGCGATCACACTACTGAGCGCTGACTATAAGATACTCTCTCAAATTTTATGCCGCCGTCTATCACCGATTGCAAGAGAGTTCGTGGGACAATATCCGGCGGGATTCATGGGTAAACGTGCTACAACGGATCATATGTTCGCCATCAGCCGGGTGTAGCAGAAATGCTCAAATGTAACGTGCCCACACATCACTTGCTCATCGATTTTAATTCAGCGTATGATACAATCGGTCGAGACTAGTTATGGCAGATTATGCACGGATTCCCGGATAAACTGATTCGATTGATCAAGGCGACGATGGATCGAATAATGTGCTTAGTTCGAGTATCAGGGACACTCTCGAGTCCCTGTGAGTCTCGCAGAGGGTTACGGCAAGGTGATGGTCTTTCACGCTTGTTGTTAAACATTGCTTTAGAGGGTATAAGGGTACGACCAGAGTGGACATAAGATTTGACAGCTAATTATTACTGATTGTTATTCCTTTGCGTGCAAATTTCCGGGCCGCGCCGCGTGACGTGCCCACTCTAGCGGCACCTAATAAGGAGAGCGGGAATTAACATGAGTGAAACGATTTCCACAAAGCCCATTTAGCTGCTTGGTTTCGCTGATGATATTGATGTTATAGCTCGACACGATAGCGGAAACTTACATCCGACAGAAGAATTAAGCTAGGAGAGTCGGATTAGTCATTAATGTGTCGGAGACAAAGTACAATAGTACATGATGGCAAAGAGCTCCTGGGAGGAATTACCGCACCACCACCTCGGATTTCTATTGACGGTGATGAAATCGAGGCGGTCGAAGAATTCGTGTACTTGGGCTCGCTGATGACCGCCGACAGCGACACCAGCAGAGAAATTCAGAGAGACATTATGGCAGGAAATCGAGCTTACTTTGGACTACACAGAACTCTACGATCGCCATAACACGAACTATCTACAAAACGCTGATTAGACTGGTAGTCTTCTATGGGCACGAAACATGGACTCTAAGTGCATACAACCAACGTGCTTTTGGAGTTTTCGAACGCAAGGTGTTGTGTACCATTTACGGAAGAGTGCAGATGGAAGCCGGGAATTGGAGAAGGCAAATGAACTACGTGCTGCATCAGCTGCTGAGAGAATCAACTATCATCCATACCGCGAAAATCGGCAGGTAACGGTGGGTGGGTCACGCCATCAGGATATCGGATAGCAACCCGATTGAAATGGTTCTCGAAAGCCATCCGACCGGTACAAGAAGATGTGGTGCGCAGCGAGCTAGGTGGGTCGATCAAATGGAGAGCGGCGATTTGCGGATTCTTCACAGAGTGTGGAGCTGGAGACGCACAGCCATGGGCCGAGTGGAATGGAGACGACTCCTATGTACAGCAGAGAACACTCAGGCCTTAGTCTGACCGGTAAGGTCGGTACGTATTAAAATATGTATTTGGCGTGACATATCCAAATTAAGTTTGAGATGTTAAACCAAATGAATGTATTAGCATCGATGCCTTGTGTTAACTACAATCTACCACATTCATATTCAATGGTACTACCATTTTTCTACACCACTTTATGAAATATGCATCATCGACGATGGGGAACCACAGGGAGTTGGTTTGGTACTTTGAACTTATCAAAGGCAAACAGAAGCCAACAATCGGGCGGGAAGTGAAAAAAAACATCACAATTGCCGCTCTCGATCGATTGTAAATCAACGCAATCGAATCAGTTTGATATGAGAGGTTACAGTGCTGGCTGGCGGCAGTGGTGCCGTTCATAAATCTCGCTATTGAAAGATTACAGCTTATTTTCGGTGGCGGCTCCCTTTGACCGGTAGCGCGTTCAAAGGAACATTGCCTTCGAATGAGGTTGTTAGCTGGTATCGATATTGCGCCGGTGGGATTAGCGAGGGTAGTGTTCAACTTTTTTGAGGCATATACCGATTATTATTGGAAGGCTCGCGTTTTTCGACGTGTCACACCCGTGTGTTTTTTGTTCACATGTATGTATCGATGGTCTTTGTGATTGTGCCACAATTTAGGTGTGATTAATGCGTCAATTGGCAGGAGAGGTTCGCCAATGAAATATCTCCCAGTCATTACAGCAGGTACGAGGTCCGCCGTTGACTCTATTTGGAAGATAAGCTAATCCCTCCTTTTACGTAGTTGCTTAAGTTTTCTTTTTGCTCACGTAAACTGTTTTTAGCTCGTGTCATTTTGAATTGCTTGTATGACTTGATTTTGTTAAATGATTGCACCATATCACCTTGTATGACAAGGAAATTCCATGAAGCAGCTCTGTTTTGATTGCTTAGTACAGAGTTTCCCCAGCTAAAAATGACAAAAGAAGCTTGCATCTGCGGTGCTGCGTCATGGATCTTGACGGAGTGGGTTAACCTCGTGGTAAATCGATTCATCTATCCATATGATAAATTTGGTCATAAATACATACGCTACTGACAGGGAAGCGTGCGAATGGTTTAGTAAATCTGAGCGTCTGTTCTTCAGGTAAGGAGCTCCACATAAATAATAATAATAAAAAGGTCTTTCGTCGGAGAGCTGGAGGACCGTGCTGCGGATATTCCAGAAGGTGGAAGCGTAGAAGATCAATGGAGCGCCATCAAAAACACCTTCATCGCCACCGGTGACATTAATTTGGGTGAGCTGCGCACAGATAAAGCAGATAACACTGGAACTGGATGGAAGATAGAGAACCAAAAGGACGCTGTGTGGTAATATGTTCGCCAATAAGCATCGCTCAGTGTATTTAGAGTATTGCCAACTAAGAGCCGATGCACACGAGCGTTAATTGACGCTGCGTGAATTCACGCTGCGTCGCCGCAGCGTTCCTGTGGGGCATGCGTTGACATTGCGTGCCGCACACGGTGCGGCGCGGTTGCGGTGCGGTAGCGTTGCGTTCTCGTGTGCATCACCCCATTTGATTGTGTGTAACTCAGGACGCACTTGCGTGCACGCTGCGTGGACGCGCCGCCCGTGTGCATCGGCTCTAATGCGACAGCAGATAACGCACGCATATTCCCCACCAAGGGTGATCCTCACCTTATCGACTGACAGCTGCCGACAAGATCATAGTTGGCCATAGCTTTGCCTTTTTCTAGGGTCAACCTTCGAATTCTAACAGTCGCGATAGAGCGAGTGAAAATACGAGTAGCTAAAGCATTAGACCGGCAACGCTGCTCCGTTCTCAAAAAGAAAGTGGAACACTAATGAAGACATGACAAAAGGGCGTTTGCGAACTTTGTTGAGAAAACCACAGATACCGGCGACATTCGTTTCCTCTACGATATCTCCCGTTGTCTTAGTGGGACTAAGATGAATGCTAGTTGTTAACCGATCCAGCTGAAACACTAGTTCGAGTACTGTAGAATCATTTTTCAAGTGTCGGCCACGCCAGCAACATCTAGACATGGCACACCAAAAGTTCGACATTATTTTAAAAGTTCAAGAAATATATGAAAAATAATCAGATTAATCGACGCACCAATTTTCAATTTAAACGTGGAATCTGTGCTGTTGTACGTGTGAAACCTGGTGTGCATCAGTGGAGAACGCTCAAAGGTTGCAGGTCTTCGCCAAGAGAAATTCAGGATTGAAAGTGGAGATGGGCCGGCCACAGGAAGAGCGGGAACGAAATCTGCAAACTAGCGTTAGATCGTATCGTGCTGAAACCCAGCAGGAAATTGCAGTAGAGGCAGCCCAGAGGATCTTGACAGGGCAGCCATAACACGGAACCGAAATTTGATCTAACCACTTGACAAGATACTGTCTGGAAATCGCTTAGGATTTTCCGGGTCGCTGCATCACCATGGGTGCTCAGGACTAGGGACTGTTCATAAACCACGTAGACCAAAATTTTGCCATCTCAGACCCCCCCTCCTCCCTCGTAAACTTTTGTCCATACAAAAAAATTGAAATTTGTATGGAGCGTAGACTTTGGCCAGACCCAAAGTCTACGTGGTTTATGAACGGCCCCTTACGTAGCACCGTAAAACGGCATACCAATAAACACTGGGCCAGATCACGAATTTAAGACGAAAAAAATGACCATGAAGATGAAGTTTTAGAGGTTACGTATCTTCGGCAATATTGTTACTATTAATGTGAGCTATATTTTTATGCATCTTAAAATTAAAGCATTCCCGCAAAATATCAAAATAAAATTTTCAACTTTTTCAGATTTCAAGTTAGCTCAAAGCAATGGTAGGTTGTACCCAAAAAATTGAGTGTTTTCGAAAAACTTTTTTGTTTTAAATTCTACGCAGTTTGCGTCTCCTACAAAGTTTAAGCTCTTCAAAATACGGTTACATGCAGGCAAAAATTGTAAATCCATCAATACGTTGATGAGATATGTTTGTTTCTCTACAGATAAAAATTGGATGAACCAGCCTTGAGCTGAATTTCCGCATAATGAAAGTCAAGTCTACAAAACAGACGACATTATCGAATGTCGTTTTCTTTGAATGGGAGAAAACAGGGATTCATCACCTGCAGGATTTGAAAGTTGTAATCCTAAGTCTCACACTGTGCATCGATGTTTTAATGGATCGTTATGGTATTCTTGTGCAATATTGCATTCAATAAAACCGTTTTTGTATTGAAATCAACAGTTTTATTTAATAAATCACTGTTTATTTTATGAAACCAAGCATATTTTTTGTATTAATTCGGCACCAACATTTCAAAAGGGCGTAACTGCATTTGGAAGTAATGCCTTCTTTCAAATCTGTAGGTCGTACTGCCTCCCTTACACTCAAACCACCGTGGTTGTCGGAAAGAGGAGAGTTTTTCCCATCTGGTACTTGTTGTGAAAAACATGGAAATCATAACACATGATCCACAGCTTTAAAAGAAGGTGATGATTCCAAAAGCAGTTACGCCCTTTTGAAATGTAGGTGTCGAATTATGTTACAATATACAGTAAAGGTTTGTTTCTTACGTTCACGGTTTAATATCTCATCACACGGTTTGAATTTTCACAATTAGTTTCTCAACTATTCGAATGTTTTATAGAACTTTTAACAATGATGACTTCAAAAACTATTAAAATACTAGCTGTCCCCGGCAAACTTTGTCTTGCCCACTGCGTTTTTTGACGTTTCAAGTCTTTAGCCAAGCACCCAAGTCCACGTTCAAAATGTAAAAAAACCCGATTTTCAAAAACTCGCAATTTTTTCCATGTTTTGGCCTCACAAACCTTCCTTGGGTGAAAACTAACAGAACAAAATTTAGACGACCCAAATCTGACCATCCGTTCGCAAGTTATGCGCGGTCCCACGTATGCCACTGCATTTTTATATATACCGTCAAATGGGGTAACTTGCAACACTTTTCGACTTTGAAGCAATATCATTAAAAATCTAAACATTTGAAACATCCTGCGAAGCATCGTGTACGCTAATTACCCCGAGTAGAATACTATGCAGCACTTGGTTTACCAAAATACGTTGCCACCTAATCAGGAGGTGCGAAATACATGCTTGTTGCAAGTTTCCCCATCTGTGGGGTAACTTGCAACATAGGACATGAAGCTAAGTTAGCTATCATTAAACAGCACTAACATTCTAGTATTTAGTCGTATTGTAAATTTTTGATGTTATGCATGAAACATACCATGAAAAGATGTACACTAACCAATTGACATATAATTTTTCATGAAAGGATTGATAGTTATTGCAAGTGAGAGTATATCGCTTAGCAACAGGACTCACGTCCCTCAAACACATAATATAAATATGATTCTCGTGACTTAGCACTCATTACAAAATGTCAACAATGACTAATGTCATTTCTTGCAAAGGTAAAGTGAGTCATCTTCAAGTAGTTTCCAGTTTGAAGTGGTGTTTGGCAATTTCAGATAAATTAACATGATTGAAACACACCTATTCTACTTTGTAAATGTCAAACTCGCTAATTTGGGTATTAAAATGAAATAGTTTACTCCATCCATTCAGAATTGATGTTGGTGATTGCTTTACAGCGTTCATAAACAAGAAATGAACTTTTAACATGATAAAACATGAATGAAACTTCAAAATGTGGTATTTCCTAACAATGTTTGAAGGTCGCGTGCAAAAAAATGTAAAAAAATGAATTATCATTTGAAAATGAACGCGTTACATAATCAATAAATGATCCATTTCGATTATTTCTGTCAAATATATCGTGAAATGAAGATAAATAATAGAAGGTTTCGTCAAATTCAACTGTTGCAAGTTACCCCATAGTGGTTGTCGAATATAATAATGATTTTTTGCATTGCTTAGTAGATAAGTTTATCAAACTTTTATCGTTTAGCTAAGCTTACTATTAGGTACCCTAACTGCAAGCAAGGTCATCAGACTTATCGTACTTACCATAAGGTAGAGGTCAAGCACGATTTTCATACTTGTTTTTATGGCATAAAATGAGCAATCCGTTTTAACAGTGTAGCTAAACCATAAACATAGAAACAAAGCTAATTTTAATACTAAATCGATCTTTGATACACTTAATTTCTATAACCGAAATAGTAGGGCATATTAGTTTTCATTATTATTAGAAAATGCTTCACATTTAGTGAATGTCATCGTGTTGCAAGTTACACCGCTGTTGCAAGTAACCCCGTTTGACGGTATAGATACGTTTGACTTTCATATTATCTCAGTCAATGCAATTTATACACTTTTTCAATTTCATTCCCACTAGTTTTACCTCAAGTTAACTGCGATATTAAATATTCCATAATGCGTACCGTGATTTCGGGTGAAGTTGATCACTTTTCACAGTTTTTGGCGTCTAATTTTTGAATAGTAACCGATATGACCAAACTTGATGCTTTAAAACCAGTACGACCATGGATTACATCAGTCAACGAGGTTGAAATTGTTACTGCAATAGGTTTTAATATAAAAATATTATTTAAAATAAAAAAATCAGAAATTTTAGTTTCGTGGTGAAATTGATCAGTCATTGAAGTGCACTTACAAAACCTGAAAATTTATTTCCCAACTAAATTTGACATCCCAGAATGCGAAAAGTAACGCAAAGCTTTTACAAGTTTGCTAAATGTTGAAAAATGTAAACGCCTAAAGGTATGCAATTTTCTCAAAAATAAGCAATAAATTACGAAAAATTCACTTTTGTGCATAAATATAAACATTTATAGAATTTTTGATTAGAAAATCGGGTTTATCGATGATTGATTAGCTAGAAACATTCATTGGATTATTGATTGCATGTGAGATACTACCTCGGCGAGTAAAGTTTGGACATGCCTTTCAAGATCGCTTAACACGCAGTTCGAGAAAATTATAAATTAATTACAGAAATATGTCACTAATTAGTTATAAAACTTGTTAACTCATCATTCAATAACCCTTTAATCAGATGACGATCATTTTTCACATATTGTTTTAAGTTTAAAGCGTTATATTTGACAAATAAAAATGGACCTCACGGCGATCAATTTCACCCGAAATCACGGTACACATAATTGATAATTTAATCGGTTCTCCAAACATCTATCGGAGGAAAATTCTAAATAGTTTATTTTTACACTAGTTTACAGCATTTTAGAACTCGGTAAGCTGATGATCGTTTTTGATGAAGAATCATGCTCTGAGTTCGAAAACGCGAAGGAAAAAAATACAGTAGAGCGGAAATTTTTTCGACTTTCCATTCCAAGGTTGATGATTTGGAATCGATTTTTGTTCTATTTTTGAGCAAAGTCGCTCACTTTACACATCTTATTCTCCGTAATCAATGCTCCGTTTGAGCTGATTTTTTTACTGTAACTCGTCTACATATGATGTGTCAAATAAACGTTGAGAAAGATTTTTTAAATTGATTTTTCTTATTGAAAAAAAAAAATACATTTCTTCATATATTTTTGGAAAATTTGCTAAACCCTAAAACTCGCCAATATCTTGAATTTCATCAATCTGACGCAAATGCTGCATTCAGATGATCGAATGGTATAATATTCAGCTTTTAATTCACGGAAAAAGATTTAAAATTGGTTGAACAAAACGCAAGATATTTGAATTTTATTAAATTCCATATTTTAAAATGTTGTAAAACTCGATATTGAGCTAAAACTCATAAACTGTTCTATGTTAAATTTGTTGAAGCACGGTTTCAAAATCAGTGCTAAATTATGCTTCAAAAAGTTTGGTCGTTGACAGAAGTTCACTACTTTCGTTTTATTTTGTAAACTAGTGTTATTTGAAAAGGTAATCACCGTTTGAAAAAAAAAATAATGCCGAGTGTCGCAAAGAAGAAGAATAAAATAATTCAACTTTACAGTAAGGTGATTTATTAAATCAATAAACAGTTAAGTGAGGGCTAATAATTAGCTAACTATAGTGGTATAAGTGGTCGAAGCTCACCAAGCTGAGAGAAGGGCCAGTTCCAGTTGGAATGTGAAATTATAATAAAAAAAAAAACAGGTAACAAAATGGACTGTTTCCATATTCATTATGTTTGATTTCGCACAATAAACTGTGATATACTAAATAAAATTATTAAGTTCCATAATTTGAATAAAAATGATCGTATTTTTTAGATCTAAAACTTTGTAGAAGGCGCATGCTGCGTAGGGTTTAAAAGAAAAAAATACAGGTATGTTCCGCTTTTATCAACACGGTCCGCGATTTTCAGTAGACAAAAACGGAATAGTGATAAAAACGGAATGATTTTCTTTGACAACATATTTTGCAACATTTTAATATGAATTGAAGGTTTTACTGTAGAACATATTCCAAAAGTAAAAATATGCGGTTTACCATGAAATTTAATTGTTTTTTTTTATATCTTTCAGCACATCTTGGTTGCACAGTTAAAATTACAGTTTTTCACCACATTTGTGATCATATTTTTGTAAATTTTAAGTGCTTAGCTTAAACAAACTGGCCGTTGGTAGTGTTGTTAGAAGCGTGATTAACTTGATGATTTTGTGGCTATATCGGTCTCTTTCTACTCATAGTATAAGGGAGTAGAGATCAAAGTGGATAATGAAATGATAGATATGATAGAATTCGCTAGGTAGCGAACAAGTGTGAAAATTTATAGAAGGTGAAATTAGGCAAGTAGGCCATGTATTGAACGAATAGGGTAAACAGGTATAATATGCCCCCCCTAAGCAGAAATGGCAATATATCTGAAACTGGCGCCTTATTCCATCAATTGTTCACTGCAAATCGTTGTTACTAAAGCTAGTGAAGTGTTGCATGCGAACTTTGCCTTTGGAGAGGTGGCTATGGAAGCTTGGAAACGTTTTTCGAAAACGTTCCAAAATTTGCCTTTTCAAAACAAACGGGGCAATACGCCCCATCAAAAGAAAAACGTCCAGCCCCGTGATAAAACTGTCCCAGGGAATAATTCCATCGCATGCTTATCCTAGGAGGGTCTTTCAACAAGTGTTTAACTGCATAAAAATTGCAAAGTAACACAAGCGAACAGAACTAGCTTCGTTTGCAATGAAGTCAGCTCACAAGAGGTAAAATATTACGTCAAAAGCCTCGATTTCAGACTTTTTGATATTTTTATTGCTTTTCTGTACCAATCCACTAACAGACCAGCTTGATGGCAATAATTATTCAATATTTGAGATTTCTAATCGATCACGCATGCGAAAAGCGCTTGTATCGCTAGAAAATGAAGAGGGGCGTTTTGCCCCGGTGGGGCGCATTATACCCTTTTACCCTACATCGAATGCGTGAAACTTCTGCCGTGCGACCTATCCTATCCTATAAGATCGAAAAAGCTAATAGGAAGAACACGCCGCGATATAGACATACCTCTATGAACGGAGTGCGAATTCCGAAAAAGCTACCGATCGATAGAATTTGTGATGAAAACAGGACAATACATAGGCAGTCGGGTGCCTGAAACTTTTGCCAGTCTTGGTAAGGTGGTATGAACTACCAACCAAGCCGATCTGTTTAAAAGTACAGGTCGCACGGCAGAAGTTTCACGCATTCGATGTATTCGTTCAATGCATGGCCTACTTGCCTAATTTCACCTTCTATAAATTTTCACACTTGTTCGCTACCTAGCGAATTCTATCATATCTATCATTTATTATCCACTTTGATCTCTACTCCCTTATACTATGAATAGAAAGAGACCGATATAGCCACAAAATCATCAAGTTAATAATAGAATACGGTCGATAAACAAGAATATGTTAGAAACGTGAACCGAATTCTGCGAATATTATTATTGTTCTAGAAGTGGATCCCAACGTTTTTTTTTTTTTAATTTTGTTTTAGGCGGATTATGCTTTCACAAAGCTTTTCAGAATGAAAGTGATTAACACTTCTAATTCCCTGAAGAAGATGCAATAAACATCGAAACGTCGGATGAAGGAGAATATCTGATCGTTTGATTGCAATTGCGACTACCAAGCCGAAAATCGTCCCAAGTTCTCCTGATGTTCTGTATAGAAATCTCCGGGGAGATATTCCTGAGAATCCTCCAGAAGTTTCTTGTGGAAATCCTTGAGAAATTCCTGTATAAATTCTTTCAAGAAATCATCAAATTGTTTCTCGCGGGATACTTTTAGAGTTGATGGGATTTCTTGAGGATTTTTTTTAAATCCCCTTAGTTTCCTCTGGGAATCTTGCAGGAGTAGCTGGAGAAATCCCCAGATCGTTTTCCAAGATCCTAGACTCCTTCTCCTAGAGAAACTTATTTCTGTAAGACTTAACTCCTAATTCACTTAAAGGAACTTCTGAAATATTTCTTGATTGGAGGAATTACTGAAGAAAACCAAGATTGCATTTTTTGGAGCAATCGAATGATGAATCACGGATAAAATTCTATAGGAATCTCCAGTCAGTCTAGTGAATATAGCAGTTCCGGTCGGGAAAATTTGGACAAGAGATATCTATGGTAGAAATTTGAGCCCCATCGGAAAGAAATTGCGACCAGGAGAGAAGAATTCAGCACATCGCGTAATATCAAGAAATTTGTATAAAAAATCGCGTAAAATTTATTTCACTTAAAAAAACCCCGATTTCATCCACCTATGGTGAACAGATCCCTTCTTACACTTATTAAAACTATTGTTGTATTATTTGTATTTAACATATTTATTTTGTGTGATGGACCAAAAGTTCTTGAAAGTATTGTGGATTTGGCATCTAGTGAATTGGTTTCCAAAATAGCATCATGGACCATGGACTAAACTACCAGAAATGCCAGATACCTTCTAGAATCTTGTGTGAAATTTTTAAAAAATAGCTTACATATTCTGGAATATTTTATCTTTTGTTAACTGCCAAAAGATCTTGAATCGATTAACAAATGGATAAGAAAATCAGCGAGATATACTTTATCTCTTAATCAGTCGATTAAATTAGCTCCGAAGTACTTGGTATTCATGGTTATGGTGCAAAAAGGACAAAAATGATATATCCCGAGCAGAGGAGAATACCAAGTTAATAACTACGAAATCACATAACCTGTTTTTATATCTTGTTTTGTTATTATTAAATTATCAAGGCATAGCTTTTCCATAACAGATTTTGTTCGACATTCTCATTTTGTTATAATCAAGCTATTGATATACAAAAACTAAATTACATTTAAATATCTTGTTTTGTTGTTCAACTTATCAGCAATAACACAACAGTAACAAATTTGGAAATCACAGCAACAATGCGACAATTAATACCTGTCCATTTGTGTTGTTCCATTTTTGTATTCAGGTTAGAAGGAAATTTCTGAACGACTACTTTTAAGAATTTCTTAAATAATTTTCGGATAAGCACCTTTCGATAAATCCCTGGAGAAGACTTCAAGACAACTCCTGGCGCAATTTTCTTAGAAATTCCGAAGGTAATTCTTCTGAGCAATGTTTATAATTCTTGGCAAAATCTTTTGAAAAACACCTGGAGAAACATTCGGAAAACTTCTGATGAAATCCGCAAAGAAATTTTAAGATGAACTTCAGGACTAATGATCACAGGAAATTCTGAAGAAATCTTTGAAGGGATTCTATGCAGGATTCTGGAGGAATTTCTAGAGGAGTCTTTGAAAGTCCATGAAAGATTCCGTCGAAGAACTCTCTGAGAAATTTCTGGAATATTTTTGAAGTAATTTATGGAAAAGTTAAGATCAAATCTGTCGACGAATTTCTGGAAGAATTTTATGATAAAGTCACTTGACAAACACAAAAGGAGTTTTTGACGGAATCCTTGGAGAAATAAATAGAGGAATTTTAGAAAAACATATTGCAAAAATTTCTAGAGAAAAACCTGATTATCTTGCGACTTCAAATCTCTTAGAATGTATTAAAAGCTGAATATAGTATTTTTCGATCATTTGAAAATATTTCTTACGTCAGAGTCAGCAAGTCTCGTTGGATAAATGTACGATTCGTGCTGAAAAAAATCAACTTTTCGCAACTCGTTACATAAATAACTAGGGTGACGAAGGGTATTGTCGGCAGGTTTGTTCTCTTCGTCATGAGGGGTTTTTGTGGCCCAAATTGGCTGAACTTTGTGCTTATAACTCAGTCTGGTTGGGAAGGGTTTGAGGCCAACTCTGAGTTCAACAAGTTTCAAAAAACCCCCCATGACGAAGAGAACAAAACTGCCGAAAATACGTAAGTTCCCCCTATTTCGATGATGTTTATAATTTTTAAATTTTTAATAGTTTTTTTTTTGTTGGTTCCTTATTTAATTTTCTCCCCCCCCCTCGTACCTGATGAGAGGTCTCGGACATAAAAGAATAATATTTGCATCAGCCTAAGTATTAATACTTATTTAGTAACGAGTTTGATATCATATCAAATTCTGCTCTCCGATTACCATCAATAACATATTAATATCAAAATTGGTTATGGAAATATTTTCCGAATTCACTGTTATTAAGTTGTTACTGAAACTAACAAAACAAGTTATTGAAATGGTTTTCCAGGAACATTTTTTTGTTATGGAATTTGTTATTTTGCCGCTTATGACAGACATGTTTATAACACAATATGTTATGGTAATAACTGGAAAATAATCGATTTTATTATTCAGTTATTTTGCCCAAATAACACAGCTCCTTATGCTGTTGTTATTCCCTTCTGCTCGGGATCTACTAAGTTAATCAGTTTTGGCATTAGCTAGTTATTTTCGCTGTCCGGTTCTTGCATTTTTCCCACAATATATAAATTCAAAGCTTTCATTTAACATATTGTTAGTTTTCATAAAACTCCTGTGTATTTGTAATTTGTTATTTATAATTTTATTGAAAACAACAATACACTTTGTCAGCATTATTTATTGAAAAATAATTTACCATAGACTGTTCAAAAACTAGTGCAAGATATCAAGTAAGTGAATAGATTAATAAAAAATAATTTATAGAAATACTCTTCGAAAGATATCTCAGTAATCAAATGTCGAATCGAAATAAAATTTCAGGGCCTTATACAAGGATATTGTAGCTTTCATTTTGTGCTTAGAGAACCCAAATCGGTTGACAGACAGCTGAGATATTTATTATGGTACCCTTGGTCAAAAATCTCTCAAAAAGTTAACCTTACTCCCAAGTACTCTTTGAAAGATATCTCGGTAACCAAATATCCAATCCTAATAAAATTGTATAGGGTTCTACTAGAATGTTGTAGCTTTCATTTGGTGCCAGGATAACCGAAATCGGTTGACAGACGGCCAGAATATTTATTATGATACACTTGGTCAAAAATCTCAAAAGGTTTAGTTGTATAAATCCTAAGTAGGGTCTGGGACCATTTGGGCAGGAGCACCTATTTTGGGCACTTACTGCTATAACTCAGTCAATTTCAAACCGATTAACTTGAATTTTTGCACATGGCTAGATACTGTGCGTATCTGATCGTGTCTCAAAAATCAATTCAATCTGTTTGAAATTTACTGAGTTGTAGCAACAAGTGCCCAAAATAGGTGCTCCTGCCCAAATGGTCCCAGACCCTACTCTTCGAAAGATATCTCTGTAACCAAATGTCCAATCAAAATAAAATTTCTGGGCGATCTACTAGGATGCTGTAGCTTTCATTTGGTGCCAAAAGAACCCAAATCGATCGACAAACGGCCAAAATATTTATTATGATACACTTGGTCAAAAATCTTAAAAAGTTTAGATGTATGACTCATAAGTACTCTTCGAGAGATATCTCGGTAACCAAACGTCCAATCAAAAAAAAAAATCAATAGCGTTCTACTAGGATGTAGTAGCTTTCATTTGCTTCCAAGAGAACTAAAATCGGTTGGCAGACGGCTGAGAATCGTGCGTGACTTTTTTTGTAACGCACGTACACACGCACACACATACACACACACACACACACACACACACACACACACACACACACACACACACACACACACACACACACACACACACACACACACACACACACACACACACACACACACACACACACACACACACACACACACACACACACACACACACACACACACACACACACACACACACACACACACACACACACACACACACACACACACACACACACACACACACACACACACACACACACACACACACACACACACACACACACACACACAGGTGTGGTGAGGAAGAAGGTGAACGAACTGTACGAGTTTGTGAAGGACAGACACAACGTGCACCTGAAAATTAAGCAGATGGTGACGAACATCACATCTGCTGTTATAGCTGCCGAACGAGAGCAAAAGGCACTTAGATTGAGAGCTGAAACAGCTGAAAAGGCTGTAACGGAAGCTGCAGGAAGAGCTACGGCGGAAACTCGGGAGACGCCTAAGAGTCACCGCTCGGAGAAAAGAGGTAGGGACACGCCTGGAGACGAGGAAGTCCCGAAGAAGCAGAAGAACGATCAGTCGCGCGTCGACAATCAGAGAAACGATGGCAGAGACAGTGGATGGCACACCGTTGAAAGCCAGCGAGTTAAGAAGAAAAAGCGAAAGGAAAAAATAGAAAGGAAGACGGAACCGGAAAAGAAAGATAAACTTCGGCCATCTAGGAGGAAAAGCAGAGGTGATGCCCTCATAGTCGAAGCGAGCGACAAGACAACGTACGCTGCGCTTCTCAGGAAGGTGAGGGAGGATCCGGACCTTAAGGAGTTGGGCGAGAACGTGGTTAAGACACGGCGCACGCAGAAAGGCGAGATGATCTTCGAGCTAAAGAAAGATCCAGCTGTTAAGAGCCTGGATTACCGGGAACTCGTCGCGAAATCCCTGGGCAGCGATGCAAATGTCAGGGCTCTTTCACAGGAGGTGGTGATCGAATGCAGGGATCTGGATGCGGTCACGACAGAAGAGGAACTGAGATTTGCCCTAACCGAGCAGTGTAAGCTGGATGTTCCGGTGCAAATTCGATTAAGGAAAGCGTTTGGAGGCACCCAGACGGCGGCGATTCGCTTATCGGTTGACGCTGCAAACAAGCTGGTGGAGATCGGCAAGATAAAAGTTGGTTGGGCGGTGGGCACTCTGAGAGCCACTCCTCGAGTTGCTAAGCAGATGGAGAGATGCTTCCGGTGTATAGAGTTCGGTCACCAGGCGCGAAGCTGCAAGGGCCCTGACAGGTCCACATTGTGCTGGAGATGCGGCGGAAGTGGTCACGTTGCTCGAGACTGCACGAAGCAACCGAGGTGTATGTTCTGCAAACCGGAGGACGGAAACGATCATTCGACGGGTGGCTTCAAATGCCCGATGTACAAGAAGGCGAAGGCAGGTCAACAATGACAATGATGGAGATAACGCAAGTGAATCTCAATCATTGCGATGCAGCACAGCAACTGTTGTGGCAGTCGACAACGGAAACCAAGTGCGACGTCGCAATAATTGCAGAGCCGTACCGAGTTCCTATCAATAACGGTAACTGGGTGGCGGATAAAGCAAGGATAGCGGCAATCCAAGTTACAGGCGGGTTTCCCATTCAAGAAGTAGTGGATAACGATCATGAAGGTTTTGTTATCGCCAAGATCAACGGTGTCTTTGTGTGCAGCTGCTATGCGCCCCCAAGGTGGACCCCTGAGCAATACAATCGGATGTTGGATCTACTAACTGATAAGTTGATAGGACGTGCGCCGGTTGTTATCGGCGGGGACTTCAACGCCTGGGCGGTGGAGTGGGGAAGTAGGCTGACCAACGCAAGGGGTTACTGTCTGCTGGAAGCCTTAGCGAAGCTGAATGTTAAAGTGTGCAATGAAGGCTCTGTGAGTACATTCCGTAAGGACGGACGAGAATCCACTATTGATGTGACGTTCTGCAGCCCGTCGCTGATGAACAACATGAACTGGAGAGTAAGCGAAGAATACACGCACAGTGACCATCAGTCCATCCACTACAGCGTCGGTCGGCGGATCTCCGCTCTGCCGAGCACCCGGAGGACCTGCGAAAGGAAGTGGAAAACGAAGCAGTTCGACAAGGAGCTTTTTGTCGAGGCACTTCGGACAGACAGCGACACTCCCGCTATGACCGCTGTGGAACTAACGGAAGCAGTAGCGAGGGCATGTGATATTACTATGCCCAGGAAACTCGAACCGAATAACCGCCGGCGTCCAGCTTACTGGTGGAATGAAACGCTCAGCACCCTACGTGCTGCCTGCCTTAAAGCTAGAAGACGATTTCAAAGAGCAAGATCCGAAGCGAGCAGAGAGGAACGCAAGGTGATTTTCCGCGAGGCCAGGACCGCTTTCAAGCGGGAGATTGCTCTGAGCAAGGCCAATTGCTTCAAGGAGCTGTGCAGAGAAGCAGACGCCAACCCCTGGGGACAAGCTTATCGCGTCGTGATGGCGAAGATCAAGGGCCCAGCTACACCAGCTGAAATGTGCCCTGAAAAGCTGGAGGTAATTGTGAACGGCCTCTTTCCGAATCACGGTTTAACCACATGGCCACCTACGCCGTACGTCGACGGGGTGGAAGTAGCTGCCGGCGCAAACCGGGTGTCTAACGAGGAACTCCTTACAATAGCCAAAGGACTAAAAGTGAAGAAAGCCCCTGGTCCAGATGGTATCCCCAACATGGCATTGAAAGCGGCGATCGAAGCGTTTCCGGACATGTTCAGGATAACGATACAGAAATGTCTGGTGGATAGCTACTTCCCAGACATTTGGAAGATCCAGAAGCTGGTGTTGCTGCCAAAGCCTGGCAAGCCGCCAGGAGACCCAGCATCGTATCGACCGATATGCCTGCTGGATACGCTTGGCAAACTCCTGGAGAAAATCATCCTGAACAGGCTGATAAAGTGTACGGAAAGCGAGAGCGGACTGTCTAATAGGCAGTTCGGGTTTCGGAAAGGGAAGTCGACTGTGGATGCAATCCGGACAGTCATTGCGAATGCGGAGAAAGCCTCAAAGCAGAAGAGGAGAGGTAATCGTTACTGCGCCGTGGTAGCTATAGACGTGAAGAACGCATTCAATAGCGCCAGCTGGGAAGCCATCGCCACTGCACTACACAACATGAGGGTCCCTGACTATCTGTGCAAGGTTCTGAAAAGCTACTTCCAGAATCGAGTCTTGGTCTACGAGACAAACCAGGGTCAGAGATCGGTTAGAGTCACGGCGGGTGTGCCACAGGGCTCCATACTCGGCCCAACGTTGTGGAATATTATGTATGACGGAGTGTTAAGACTTGAACTACCCGGAGGAGTCGAGATCGTCGGTTTCGCGGATGACGTCGTCCTTTCGATAACCGGTGAGACCCTGGAAGAAGTAGAGATGCTGACGGCGGAGACGATCGGTTCCATCGAGGCCTGGATGAGTGAAGTAAAGCTGCGGTTGGCTCACCATAAGACAGAGGTAGTGCTAGTCAGCAACTGTAAAGCAGTTCAACGGGCCGAAATCAACGTCGGCGGACAGGTTATCCCGTCAAAGCGTGCGTTAAAACACCTGGGCGTGATGGTGGACGACCGATTGAATTTCAATTGCCACGTCGACTATGCCTGTGAGAAGGCAGCGAAAGTTGTTAATGCTGTATCCAGGATTATGCCGAACATCGGTGGACCGAGCAGCAGCAGCAGACGTCTTCTGGCGGGAGTATCCTCTTCGATACTTAGATACGGAGTTCCGGCCTGGGCTACAGCGCTGAAACTGAAGCGGAATCGAACAAAACTTTCGAGCACGTTCCGGCTCATGGCTATTCGTGTGGCGAGCGCGTACAGGACGATATCGTCGGAAGCAGTCTGCATTATCGCCGGGATGGTTCCCATACACATCACCCTGGCAGAGGATGTAGAGTGTTACCGGAGAAGAGGCACAGCAAACGTGAGGAAGACAACCAGAGCGGACTCGTTGGCTAAGTGGCAGCAAGAGTGGAATGACGCGGAGAAGGGTAGATGGACCTACCGGCTTATCCCAGATGTGTCGGTATGGATGTCCAGAAAACACGGAGATGTGAACTTCTACCTAACACAGTTCTTGTCAGGTCATGGATGCTTCAGACAGTATTTGTATCGATTCGGCCATGCAGAGTCCCCATTCTGTCCGACATGCCCAAACAACGAGGAGACACCGGAGCACGTGATATTCGACTGTCCGCGATTTGAAGAAGTACGTGGTGACATGCTAGCGAGCGCTGCTGGAAATCTGAGTCCCAACAACGTAGTAGAGAGAATGTGTCAGGACGAAACCGTATGGAATGCGGTGAACAGAGCGGTCACGCGGATCATGTCAGCTCTCCAGCGGAGATGGCGCGAAGATCAAAGAGTATTGGGTCGCGATCGGAGCAGGCTTGATCCACCGCCGGGGACTTGACCGAGTCGTTCGTTGCGTAGTACCGGTTATAGGTCGTCGGGGCGCCGGTGAACCGGAAGTCTACCACCAACCGGAATCGCCGGGCCGACTTCGGCACCTTACTGGTCGGGTTGAAAACATCGGTGTCGAGAGAACTTCCACCGTCGGGGTCTTTCTCTGTCGGAGTAGGCTAGGTCCGTCCACCGCCGGGGACTAGACCGAGTAGACCGCGAAAAAGCACCGGTGCTTGGTCGTCAGGGCGCCTGTGAACCGGAAGCCAGTCTCCAACCGGAATCTCAGAACCGACCTTGGCACCAGCCTGGGAAGTATCGGTAACGGAAGAAGTTTCAGTGTCGGGGAACTCTTCGTCGGATAGGGTAGATCCACCGTCGGGGACTATCCGAGTCGTGCGCGAAAAGCCGGAGTGCTGAATGGCACACGGACGGCATTAGAATAACAAATTTGGTGTATGATTGACATGGAGTCTTTAGCCAACCGTCGAACATTGCTGCAAAGACTGTTTGTTTTCGACGTGGTCACCGGCAAAATCGATTGCAGCTGTCTTCTTAGCAACTTGCGCTTCCACGCTCCAGCCCTCCGGCTTCGTAATTCGAGATTGCTGTGGATACCCATTCATCGTTCGGATTACGGATATCACAGCCCGTTTGATTCGTGTTGTAGGTTGTTTAATGATGTGTGTGACTCGTTTGATTTTAATATAAGTAAATTAGTGTTTAAAAATAGAATTAAGTCTAGCTGATCAGTCTGTGCGGCATTCAGCCGAAGATGTTGTCAAATAAGTATGTTTGTACCAACTGTGTCGCTGAATGGCGATAGGTTAGGTACGAACACTAAAAAGATTAGAATAACAAATTTAGAAGCGACAAAATGTGCATGAGCACAGAAGAAGAAGAGCTCATGAGCGCATTGCCCCCCCTGAAGCAGTCGCATCAGTGGTACCAGGGGGATCGAGGCGACAAGGTGTAGCAGAGTTTTTCCAATCGGTTTTCTCTGCTGGGGAGGTTGGGAGGAAAAAAAAAACACACACACTCACACACACACACACACACACACACACACACACACACACACACACACACACACACACACACACACACACACACACACACACACACACACACACACACACACACACACACACACACACACACACACACACACACACACACACACACACACACACACACACACACACACACACACACACACACACATACAGACATTTGCTCAGTTCGTCGAGCTGAGTTCATTGATATTTATACCCTTCTTATGGGTGTAAGAAGGGTAAAAAGCCTTGTCAAAATGATTGTAGGATAACAACACTAGTCTAGACTAGATCCTCCAAATTCTGCTCTAATCTTCGCCACTTCATACATAAAAAAATGGTATTTGTATGGAGGGGGCCGAAAACTAGAGCAGTGGTGAAGTCTATTGAATTTAACCTATTGTAAAAATGTAGGCAATGACAGGCAAAGAAAGCCCTAAACTGTTTAAGTTCTCGAAGAACACTTGAAGTGTCAGGCAAAGTTCTAGTTAGTACGTATAGCCGTAAAGAAGAAGTAAGAAGAAGCTGTTATATCTCCGGATTCAATGATCCGAATGCAATGAAATTTTTAACATTTATGACTTATATAATGAGCTATTAAAAACATTTGACCAAACTTAAAATTCTTCACACGAAAGAAAATTATTTCGATTAGTTTATTTTTTAACCTTCACGTACCCGCCCCTCAACATCTCATTTTCAAAATGCTGGCATTTCGTCAATTTTAATCCAATTTTTTTAAAGTCGCCCTCAATCGATCATAAATTGGTGCAAGTTGTTTACACCCAAGTGGCCATGCAATATCCGGAACCATTTCGGCGATATTCCGGATTGTACTGGGGTCAGGGAGGGTGCCGAAATGGCCAAAATTGATTATTTCGTGTGTTATTGTGTTTGCGCCATCGATTTTCAGCTGCATTTTCAATGCGAACAATAAAACACAACTGCGATAATCAGATTTGAACAAGTTGACCCATCCGGATCACCGTGACAGGTTCCGCGGGGGCCTCATTGCGGACACTTCTAGTTTTCATCCAAAACGTGTCGTGCGACATATCAAACTTCATGATTTCGAATGACTGAGCCAAAAACGATACCCTGAAGTCTGTATCAACTAATATGGTCCCCCCGAAACATCTAGCATAGGTTCCACAGGGTTGACATCGGGGACATTTATGGTTTGCAACCATAACATGCCGTGCGACGTATCAAACTTCATGATTTCAAGAGAATGGGGCAGAAAAAAATGGCTGAAGTATATAGCAACTGATGTGGTCGCTCCGGAACACCTGAAACAGGTTCCGTGGGGGCCTCCCAAACACAATAATACACGAAATAATCACTTTTAGCTATTTGACAGAACATACACCTCCCCCACCCCCTGACCCCAGTACAATCCGGAGTATCTCCGGAATACTTCCGGATATTACATGACCACTTGAGTGTAACAAACTAGCACCAATTTATGATCGATTAATGGCGACTTCAAAAAAATCGGATGAAAATTGACGAAATGCCAGCATTTTCAAAATGAGTTGTTGAGGGGCGGGTATGTGAAGGTTAATATAACACCAATTTATCTAAAACTTCAACATCGTTTCAAAATTCGAGATAGAAATTATAGTTAATTTAAATTCCCTCTAATTGAATTGAATATATTTATGTTTTAAAGGAAAGCAACCAAATAGCTGGCTCAATTTAATTCCATGCCATTTAATGCCAAGCAATGGGATGCATATGAAAAATAAATAAATATACTGAAAAAACATGGAATAAATCAAATCGCCATTACTTTTTTTTTCTAATAGAAAATTTCAAATTAAGTCATCTGTTTTTTAAAGTTCATTGTATAAGTCATAAATGATCAAAATTTCAAAGCATTCGGTTCATTGAATCCGGAGATATAACAGCTCAAAGTTGGCTATCGGATAATTATACCTTTTTCTAGAATTTTTATAACTTTTCCAAAATTGTACCACTGATACACAACTAGTTGATGAACTCACAGTAAAAATTTGAGAATATTTGAAGCCCTTTTCTAAAAGTTACAGCTAGTTGAACATATTTGGAAAAGTGAAAATTTTACCTATCCCAGTTATTTTGAGTATCCGCTGTAAACATAATGTCAATTTGTTCACGAATTTACAAAACCCAGATTTGAAAAAAAATTAATTTATGTTTGAAAAAAAACATGCATCTTTCATTAATTTAGAAATTGCTAGGAAACTTTTCGAGGAACTTAACTTTTTTCACAGGAGGAAATCTTCTTCTATCTTGCAGCTGCAACTTGTCAGCTTTTTTTTACAATGTTGGAGACGGAACGAGGGACTCCTCAATAAGCTTTGTAGAAATCAAGTTGGAGTTTCTAACAGCCTTAAAAATGAAATTTTAGGTCAAACAGTCACCATTTTTGTCGTCCTCCGCAGATCCGTTATAGCAGATCATAAAGTGCAACCTGCAATTACCCTTCTGAATTGAACCTCTCTAGTTCCCCATACGAACTTTGGGTTTTCTCAATGAATAGTAATATTTTTATTCGTTTTCTAACCCATAAAAACGATCCATGAAATATAAAAAAATGCTATTTTATTCCAAAAGCTAGACTTTACATATGCTGGCGTGAGTGAGAAATGGACAAATTGAGGTGAAATTTGCGAAAAAGTTACTCGTCCTCTCGGTGAGACTCGAACTCACGACTCCTAGGAGTCGTGAGTTCGAGTCTCACCGAGAGGACGAGTAACTTTTTCGCAAATTTCACCTCAATTTGTCCATTTCTCACTCACGCCAGCATATGTAAAGTCTAGCTTTTGGAATAAAGTAAAACTTCCATTCGGCTGGTTAAGCCGCAAAAATCGATAATTAATTAATAAAAAAAATGACCCACAGAAAATAGGAGAACGATCGATAAAATATATAAAATGATTCATAAAATTTTGGAAACGATCCATGAAATTTTTGAAATGATCTATAACATATAGGAAGTAGAGTAAGGTGGGGCAAAAGTTCGACTCTAATTGAAAATTCAATGTGTATCAAAAAAAACCAAAGCAGATGAAAACAAATGAATACCGTGTTGTGATTCTACCACCCATGAGCTAAAACTTAGCTGAACAAAGTTACGCCAAATGTCTTTTCACTTTTTAGATATTTACAACACGTTTTGTAAGTGTGCGTCCAATTCGAACTCTTGCCTCACCGCTGGGGCGAAAGTAGAAATCTAGTGTTTGTTGCACTTTTTTTTCATTTTAGTAATAGGAATACCTAAAATGAAAAAAAAAATACTTACAATGTGTAAAATATGATTTCCAAATCTGTTTTGCAAAAAGTTTTACATGCCAAAGGATCTTCAAAATATATCAAGTTACGCCCCAAAATAAAATACCGAATTCGAATTCATTACAATTTCAATCAACGCGTTGGAAGTATCATCACGAATTACATATTTTTTAAATCAAAAACTAACATTTAGTGATAACTTTTCGAAATAATAATCACTTTTCATTTTTTTTTTTGAGTGAAAGACTTATTCTGAAAGGCTTCGAACAAGCTTGACATTTAAAAGAAATAATTTAATTTGAGCTCAAAAACTTCAAAAGAAACTTACCCCATTCCAACTTTTGCCCCGACTTACTTTAATCCATAAAACTACTGTGAATATTTTACGAAAGCGATGTCCATCGTTTTATACGATCCGTATTCATCGTATTGAAATTTAGCCAATAGTTTTCCGTCACACATGTATAGATATTTATAAATTTGTTAAAATTAATTGCTTTCCAAAGTAACTTCATTTTCATGTTTAGGAACACGAGCCTTTGTCTCCCGGTGACAGTTCGCCGGTAAAAAGAGATTTGAGCAATAAAGTTAATCTCTTCAATCGTTTCAAACATTCTATCTCACTGGGGCATTTTATACCGAGTCCTCGCTGATTGAATTTGTTTGCCCCCTTTTGACATACTCATTGCCCAATTTAGGAATCACTGATTAAGTAGATTACGGTGCTCACTCACCTTTGTGCAGCATGTTCGCATACTGTTCCAGATAAGCAGCATTGAATGCTGCTGGATTAAGCGCTGCCGGGTTGAAGGAGGACATTCCGAACTGCAGGTGAAGTGGAAAGTTGGTTTTCTGAAAATCCAGTAGATTCGGGTACAGCGCAGTGGGCTTTTTCGGTGATTCCGGACCAGTCGGATGTTCCGGCACGGGCGAAGCTGGAGGTGAAGACGACGACCTAGGACCATTGGGGCAGTACTCCGGTGAGGTCGACGTCGGTGTGGAAGAACTTGGTTGTGCTGTGCTCATGTCCGTGAGCTGTTTGAGCACACTGTTCTGAACGAGCTGGTGCTGGAAGATCATCTGCTGCTGCTGTTCTGCTTGCTGGTGGAGGATGTCATCGATTCTGAACGATGATTTCCTCTTTGAAGATCCCATCTTCATCGAAGTCGCACGTGGCCGGAAAACGGCTTCACAATCAGTTTGGCTAATTTCGCAATTCTTCAACCCAAAACAACACCTTTTCGCGAAAATTAAAAGCCAATCACATCAAAATCAATCACAACGGTGGTGCCTATCGGTGAGATAAACGAACAAATCGTTCATCCGAATACCAGGAATGTTCAAAAAGCACTGCCACACGACACTGTAACACTGTATGATCAAACACCACCAAGTTAGTCCGGCTGCGATCGAAACCTTCGTATGACTAAATCAGTTTTATCAGTTTCTTTCGTATATATTAAACCGTTTATTAGGAATCAAATTTTGGGGTGATAAGGATACACCATAATAGTACAGAGATAAAAATACTCGAACACAGCGATACGTGCTGTCGATGGTTCGATTCGTAATGGCGAATAGGGCGTTAATTTGTGATATCTGATGGTTTGATTTGTAAGAGTTCGCAAGGAAGAGTTCTTTGACTGCCATCACAATACTTTTGCTACATGGTATGTCTTGCGACATAGACTGACACAGAGATAATAAAATTCAAATCCGCAGTAAAAATTAAGTCCGGATAATTTACTTTTACGGCCATGGTCAAAGTTTGCCAATATGTCATTCATTTGGAGGAGCGTGTATGTGGCTTAGGAAGAAGCAGGCTATAATTATTATATTTATTTATTAATTGGGGTTCTTAGCAGGCTCATAGTACAATTCCTGCGAACTTCATACTGCAATTACAGAACTGCTTCGAGCTGGAATATTAGATCCGCATTTGCTAATAATTCGATTCGGTTTACTTTCAAAATTTGATCTCAGGTTTAATTTTATAATTCTCCTGAAATGTTTTTCTAAAAGTTCTTGCGTAGTGCTAGAGTAATGCAGGTATTTTGTTTTCCGATATATGTACATACATTTACTTGCATTACATCACAATTTGGATAACATGATCAACAATAGTATACGTCACAGATTAGGATCTACCTGGTCCGCCTAACACCTGCATTACACGCGTTCTTGTGCAGACTGGATATGTCGCATGCAACTACTTTGCACAGTAGTTATCCAACATTACTGCAACATGCTCTGTCCATCGCACAGTGGCCGGAGGCCGGACAAAACCTCAAAAATCGACTTCAATTTTTTATTTTTTTAAAATATTTTTCTTCCAATATAGATACTTCAACTAAGAAAACCCCAAATTTTCAAGTCATTTGGTCAAAAATTGAGTCTTGTAGATTTGTTCAAAGTTGAGGTTTTGTGTGATACTTTACTAGGGTTTATTGTCTTTATTTTATGACCTTTCTTCATGGCCTCGTTGTAAAACTTAGGAAGATTTGGATAATGTGACAATATTATTGGTGTTATTGGGTATGAATGACCATGCCATTTCAGGGTTTGTTTGGAATTCCATCACCACATTATTATGTTTTTACAACATGCAAAAATGAGGTCTTTTATGAAATTTTGGAGAAAAACTTCGTATTAAAGAGACCCAGTACTTGTTCAGGAAACATCAGAAAACAACGCCGTATCCCGGATCTGACGTGCAATTTTGTCTAGTTTTTGGGTATATAGGTCACTGTTTACGCATTTTTGCGCTAAGCGCGATTTTTTTTTTCTATCATGTCACAATGGAGCCGCATGGTTGTGGAGGAAGTGATATTGTTTGAAGAGATATTCTTTGTCCTTAAAAATAAAGGCGAAAAACAATCGTGAAAAACATGTAACAATAACTTCAAACAATTGCTCGTTGGTTTTCTTAAATTGACTGTTTTTTCGATTCATCTTAACCCTCTAATACCCAACCCGCCTTTAGACGGGGTATAGTTTGAGCATTTTTGTAATTTTTGTTTCATGGAAAATCATTTTTTTTTATATTTTTGGCTGATATTTAGGACTGTTTTGTATATCTCAAAATGGTTTTTGGTGTATTTTAAAACGTATTTACATTTTTTAAAGTCATTGAAAAATTAATGTTTTAGTCATCTTTTAGAAGTCATTGTTTATTTTGTATTAAATCGCTACAATTAACATATTTTTAATTTTTCCCAAATCATTCTACCCTTATTTAATAGTTTAAGGGAATCGAATACACTCTAAAATTATTTTCCTTAAAATTACACGGAAAATAAAATTTTCTATGAAAAAAAAAATAAAAATATTTCAACAATAATCATAAAATCTCAAAATGTTTTCATCTAAAAAATCCGTACCCTAAATAGGCTTCCAGGAAAAATATAAAAGTGTAGGGATGTTCAAAAATAAAAATTAGGAAAATCAAAAACTGAAATTCACGAAATCGCGAATTAAAAAGAATCATTTTCCAAAACATGTTTAAATCGATTTTAGATGACGAAAAATGATATTTAGATCAAAATCAAAAATTTGGGTATTAGAGGGTTAATCGTTAGAACTACTCAAACAGCTTGGAAGCAATCTCTTCACGAACTTCTACCGAATAGTGTCACACATTCGTCGACACCTGCGCGCATCGCTATAATTTAAAGCAGTAGTCATCTATAAAATATAAAAGAAATTCACTAAACGGCGTAAAACGCTACGTTAAACATTTTTCTGCGTAAACGTGGCGATCACCAAGGCCATCGTTGATTATTTTTCTCGATTTTTTTTCTCAATTTTTTTTTCAAAAACTTGATGTTTTATTGTACCTAAGGACTGTTCATTAAAGAAAGTGGACACCTGTTTTTCAATAGAAAATGTGTATTTTCGAACAAATTTATAAGTTTATTTTTTATAAATGACAATCAACATACATGTAGCCAAATTCACGTGGGTTTGAACATTTACTTCGCTTTTCGGAAGAACGCTCGGACTTTCCTCTTGATACCTCCCATTAGATTCTGCACAACTTTCTCCGTAACTTTTCGTTGTGCCGCAGGCCAAATTTTTTTGAATCAATCAACAGAGCTTGCTTCTCTTCCATCTTTCTTAAGATGCCGCTTAATTATTGTCCAGTATCTTTCCACAGGACGCTTTTCAGAGAAGTTTTGTGGATTTTGCCAAATTTCGACAAAATCGACTTTTTCCGTCTTGAGCATCTCTAGTGTAGAAGAAGCGTAATAAGTGGATGCTAGATCCGCCTAAAACAAAAGAGGATCCGTATGTATTCGGTAGATAAGTAGAAGTCGATTTTTGATGCATTCCTTTCTGTTATTTTCACCGTTGATTGTTCCCGTTGTGAAATACGAAGAACTGTTTAAGCCACATACGATGAACTGGCTTGCCACACTAAAAACTTTTTCCAAAATTTTTCAGTTCTGATGTACCCTATATCATCCGTGCACATCTGTCCCCTGCTTAGCGTTAAAAAATAGCGGTCCCGGAATTGTATTAGTAAGCCAATACTCGAAACGACAACTTTTTGGAACACCATTTGTGCAGAATTAATCTGCTAGTCGCAAAGCTAATACGACCTATCCCTCGAAATTTCTTACTTTTTCCGTTTTTTTTTTGAGTGTGCTGCCGAAGTGAACAATGTTTTTACACACTGAGCAAAAATTCAATTTTTGTTTAGTTTTAACTCTAAACTATTGGTAAACAGATGTCCACTTTCTTTAATGAACAGTCCTTATGTTGTTCATGCATTTTCTTAGAACACATTTCTACTGAACGACACACAGAGTGATATAGATTTTGAAAATATTAACTGTTAATCAATATGATTACCGATCTCTTATGACCTTTTATTACCAACACCCTTCAATATGGCACAAATTTCCCAAATGAAAGAGAACGTGCCTCTGGAGCCGACCTACTGATACCATTCAATATTGCGAATATGTATTTCCAATTCTTTATATATATGAGCTCAATGTACATTACAACATGTACAACCTAAACTCGGGTGTGTATATATGAAGTCATGATTGTACGACATTTCCCCGAAAACCAGTTCCCCGAATGAAGTTTCCCCGAAAGCTTTTTCCCCGAATGTACCATTTCCCCGAAAAATGTTTCCCCGAATGTACCGTTTCCCCGAAAAGATTATTGCATATGCCATTTAACATTGACCCAATGCTCAACTAGGGGGATCCGGTCTTTAGGATGAAGTACACTTAGCCAAAGTACGTCAGACTGAAGTACGTTAAGCCGAATGGGCTGCTCAGCTGAAGTTCATAGGGTAGAATGGATCAGTAGGCCGTCTTTCTAATTTTCTTCATCAACAAAGTTGAAATATGTTTTCGAAGTCCTAGACAACCAGTTCATTTAGGTCCCTTGAGTTTTTTTTACATTTCTCGAATCTAGGGCATTCTAAAGAAACTGGGATATATTTCCATGATTTAACAATATTCTTTGGCAAAAGGTTATTGCAACCATAACAAATTGCAAATGCTCCATAGACAATCAAAAAGCGCTCCATAAAGAATGAACATATGTTCCATGAAAATGTGCAATGTTACCCATAAATTATTGAAAACGTTCGATACTTTATAAAAAATGTACCGGTAAAACATAAAATTTTCTCATTAAAAGTGAAACTTTGCACCAATAAATAATACTGAAATGCTCCATAATAAAATACAAATGCTCCATAGAAAAATACAAACGCTCCATAAAAAATAAAATTGTACCCATAGAAAATTGAATATTGCTCCATAGAAAAATAAAATTGCACCATAAAAAATTGAAATTGCACCATAGAAAATAGACAAATGCTCAATAACTATTATCAAACTGCACTACATAAAATACAATTTGCTCCATAAAAAATTGAAAATTTACACAACTTTAAACATTTGCACCACTAAAGCAGTGCAATGTAAAGCAATTCAGCCCTGTCGAATTAAATTATGAGAATATGCTATCTATGGAGGATTTTCAATTTCATGGAGTAATTCATATTTTCTATGGTGCAGTTTGATAATACTTATGGTGAATTCATCTATTTTCTATGGTGCAATTTAATTTTTTTATGGTGCAATTTAATTTTTCTATGGAGCAATATTCAATTTTCTATGGGTACAATTTTATTTTTTTATGGAGCGTTTGCATTTTTCTATGGAGCTTTTGTATTTTATCATGGAGCATTTCAGTAATATTAATTGGTGCAAAATTTCACTTTTATTGAGATAGTTTTATGTTTATGTTTATGTTTATGTTTAATTATTTATGGGTAACATTGCACATTTTCATGGAACATATGTTCATTCTTTATGAAGTGCTTTTTGATTTTATATGGAGCGTTTCTATTTGTTTATGGGTGCAATAAATAGGCTGCCATATACTTTTATCCTTTCCCTTTTCTCACATACCGAAGTACTGATGATCTGAGTATCGCGGACTGACTCAATATGCTCTCTCTGCGGGAGCCAAACATTGGGAGCCAAACATTGAAGATAGAGGTTATGTTAAACCTTGTTGTACCTGTGTGCTTGATTGAAGAGTATTGTTATCTAGGTGCTGCGGATATAATCAAAACTGTAGTCACGACATCTCCATTTGCCGCTGTCAATCCGTTGGAAAGCGAGGAGAAGGATAAACATTGTTTTGAACCCTTTTCAGCTAATTTTGTAATAACTATCCATCAAAATTTCCATCGCGAATGGAAAATAATAAACTTTGCACACGAAAACAAAACTGGAATAATGGTGGATTGATCATGTTTACCATTTCCGAACAGCGTCGCGACGGCATGTTTGACAACTGCGCTGAGAGAGGTGTTTGCAAGAAAATTGAACGCTCGTGCGTGTTTACAAGCTGTGTGCCGGGAGTGTGTTGGTGTGTGTTAGCTAGCTTGAAAAATAAAACCGTTTCTATTCGCAGCACCTAGCTGATGATTAATTGATCACTCTGCCAACATTCCATCTGAAAATTTCGCTTCTTTTTAAAACACACAGTTGTTTTTAGTTGTAATATTGCATTCCTTATTGACGGTACACTGAAACCTCCATTTAAGTCGATGCATGGCCGATCGAAAATAATTTTTATCGTGCAGGCAATGACTAAACTATACAGTTTTATATTTATTACAAATCTCCTTTGTCATGCGAAGTGTTAAAAAATATAAAAGTCTATAGTTTTGCCATTGCCTGCACGGTAAAAATTATTTTCGATCAGCCATGCATCGACTTAAATGGAGGTTTCAGTGTAGTAATATATTAAACCACTGACTGTCCCAGGGCAGATTTACCTTCTTTGAGTCAGTCGGCTATTCATTTGAATATTTGGTTTTTGAATATTGAATATTTGATCAAACTGAGTTTTTTTTATGGTTTTCAACTCAACCGGACTGATGCCCGTCCGGCGTAATGACACTTTCAGCCTAATGAACTAACGTACTTCGGCCTGACATATTTCTGCCTGAAGATCCAACACCGTCTTTTTGGCTAAATTGATAACCTTTCACTTATTAAAATTTTCCTGCTTTCAAACATAGGCTGTTCTTTCAAGTTGAACTGCTCAATTAATCATCAGTAATTCGACTGCTGCTATATTTATTAATTTATTTTTTGTTTTTGTGATCAACTGTTCTAGTATCTATAGGCGTTATAGTAGAAATCTTTATCAAAGATTCCCCCTACTTTCATCATACATTGTTCTTTCAAAATATTGTCGGCAGTCTAACTACTAATATGTTCTGTAGAAATGTCTATTCCAAAT
Source organism: Aedes albopictus (assembly GCF_035046485.1). NCBI lineage: Eukaryota > Metazoa > Arthropoda > Insecta > Diptera > Culicidae > Aedes > Aedes albopictus. Next base: position 169,386,568 of record NC_085136.1, read on the forward strand.
GCTACTTCGGTCATGATTGATCCATTGATTTACAAAAAAAACTGAAGAGAGCTTAACTTCAGATCTATTTGTCAAACAAATTGATATCCATTGACTTTTCGTTTTAAAGCACATTAAACTTGTGCTCATAGACTTCCTTCGCAAGCATAAAGTATTCTTGCTTAAATTTTAACTTACTGGATCATGTGTTTTACAATGACAATGTACTTTAGCAGATTACTACCACAATCACGATGAATCGTTTTCAAGGTATTATGTCTTATAGTGCATTTTCATCGATTGAATATTCAAAAATATTTTTTTTTTTTAATTTCTTTGTATTTGTGAATTTTAACTTATTGCTAATTCTTCACACATTCAAAAATAAATAGAAAGAACAGCCTATGAATAAAAGAAGGTAAAATAATGATGAGCGTGATCTTAGTTGAGTGCCATATCATTTTCAATCAGTACAACAGTAAAAAACGATCTATATTTAAAAGAAGGGCAAACCTCATTGAAGCATCATGAAGAATATTATATCACGAAAAATTCATGATAAGAGGGAATGTACAACATCAATGAGGTGTGAAAGTTTCCATGATCTTGACATCTTTCTAAAGACTACACATCGGCACACTTTGTACTCATGCTAGCTTTCCGCTATTTCGTTTCAATAACTAGTGCAGACAATGGAATTATTCAAGAAAATGTTCAGAAACCAATACGAAAAATAGTACCATAAATATTTCGGGGAAACTTTCCATTCGGGGAAACGGTTCGTTCGGGGAATCGTTTTTCGGGGAAATAACTTTCGGGGAAAATTCAATCGGGGAACTGGTTTTCGGGGAAATGTCGTACAATCGAAGTCATTGAAACTAGATTTATAAAAAGCAGTTCATATTTTATGCAGTTCACTATATGAGACTATCTGAACCAATTTTAAATCGTTATTTCACCTCCGTGTACCCACCGTAAAACGTCACGTGGTCTATAGAGGGTCCCTGAGAATAGAGTATATCTGAATTGACCCATTGGCAAAAAAGGTAGGTAATTGAATTTTTCTAATGATTTATGTAGTTTTAAAGATTTTGGACCACCCTAACAGCAAAAAATAAACAATTATAGGTAATTCCAATGCCAATATATGATATCAGAACCCTCAAATCAAAAGGTTGATTAAAATCTACGTTCAAAAACGCATCGTGTTAGCTTATTATCGATAACTTTTTACATGCCTCCCATAATCAGCAGATTTCAAAATTTTGAACCACCACCACCCTAATATAAAATCAATCAATCAATAAATGAAAAGTTCCATATCAGAAATAGGTTTAGGGCACTAAAATAATCATAACCAGTGAATTTCAGCCATTTCGGTTAACATTTGAGGTTTTGTCCGACCTTTGTATGGAGGCCCGCCACTGTGCGTTGATCAAATTTAAGTGGACTAGATCGTTTGGTTCACGCCTTTGGAAGATTTGAATGATGACGTACATGAAGCTGTTAGCTGTCCTGAATAGTCCTGTTCAACGACCTGCTCGAACATGGTTGCAAACACTTCGTTTTTGGCGTTCATTGAGTCGCACCCCAAGTAACCAAAAGATTCGCTTCCCATGGAAAATTGCACTTTCAAGTTCCACGAAGTTCAGATTAAGTTCCGAATGGAACTTTCTGCTTGTTTAAGAGGCTAACGATGAGCCTTGCTGGAACTTCGCAGTGCTTCGCACACAAGTTCCGGCAAGGCTCATTGATAGCCTCTTAAGCAGCTTGAAATCTGCTTAAGATGCTACCCGCGACTTTGTCTGAACTTTCAAGTTCATAGAAGTTCAGTTTAGTAGAATTGTGTTTCAAGGAAGAATTCATGCCATTTTTGCAGAAAACAACAATATGAATTTATCAAATCAATGAATTTAAGGTTTAAGCAAAAAAAAAATTGCCGCCCACCGGATTCTAACCGACAGCCGCTGCGTGAGAGCCCTACGCTCTACCACATTACTATAATTGCGATGAAGTAAATGGCGGGTTAAGTATGGCTTGAATCGATTCTCTGTCGGCACTGCAGTGCATATGCTGATTGGTTTTCAGCATCTTCAGTGCGATAGAACTCGAGATTACCATCTTCAAAATCGCGAGGAAAATTGTTAGAAAAAGAGGCAAGATAGGAAAAATAACACGGCGTCCCGTTTCACCTTAAGAGTAGTAATAAAACCGTTTAACACGTATTTGAAACATTCTCGAAAAGAGGTTATAAAGATTGTTTTTGTTTTTTTTTTAACAAAAAACTATGACAGCTCAAGATGCAGAGAAGCTTCTTCGATGGTACGTAAAGTTCAGGAGTTCGTAAGTAGAAAGCGATCATTTCAAACTAATATTTTAGCAGTTATTGTGTTGGTAGGCTTATGTGCATTCAATTTTACCACAGAGAACAGAGTTCCAAGCCTACAGAAAATTTTCTCGAAAGCTGTGCTGCTCATAATCGCATAGTTGACGTAACCACCATTGACAATGTCAGCACTCACAAGCTAATATCTATCAAATGTGCATAATTGTGACCAGTTTTATTCAATAGAGCACAAGATCTAATCACTAGCTGGATATCAACGTTAAAAAATCATAAACTTTTCATTAATTATTGTTAAAATTTCAAAAGTGTGTTGAAAACTACAGTGGCGCTTACGTCAACTATGCGATTATGGGCAGTATGCGATTGATTCAAATTTCATTTGATTTGCGCGATCGTTCCACCAGAGGCGCTAGTGTTCGATCGCTTTGACGTTTGCCAGTGTACACGTTGCTGAATGATGCAAACGAAAATTACAGGCAATTTGTGTAGTAGTGTGCGTGTTAGCAAAACGTCAAATCGAAATCCATCATGGCGGACAGCGTCACGCGCGGTTCTACCAACAGGTGGCAGTGTGCTCATGAAAATGACACCGGGCAAAAGTTTTTGATGAATTTCCTCTAAGAGTTACGTCTGTTTGTCTGTGCTTTTATGATGACCATGGTAAATTGTTACCGGCGGGTAACATTTGCCGTAACGTATTAGTTTGTGGAGTGCGGGAATTTACGGCAATAATGTGAAGTTAGCACTAGCTCGCAACGGTCAATTTGTATTTCGCGCCTGGGCGGTGATGCGCATACCCATAGAGATATACCGCCGGAGTGCGGTGGGTGGCGGCCTCCACTGAACCGCAACTGGGTGTAGACGGAAAAGGCTGACTCGAGAGAGTAAGTGTCCCGTCGAAGGGGTGTTGGGTTCGGCGAGAAAAATCATCGAGACAGTAGGAAGATAAGCGTAAAGCGAAGAGGTGATAAATATTAGAGACGATTGTCCGACGTAAACCCGCCACGTTTTGAGCGGATAGAAGCTTGTTTGACCCGCTAAAGCCAATTAGTTAATAGCCAATCGGTTGAATTCCCGTGGCAACCCTTGAACCACGATAGAGAACGGATTGAGGACTTTGCCAGGCGTCATATTTCGTCAATGTACACCGACGGCCGATCGGGACTAAGTCCCAAGAAATCGTCGCGCCTCAGGCGCCCAGTCTCCGAGGTCATCTTCCGGCCGGTCCCCGCCATCATCTCGTTAGTCTCGGACCGAAGCCTGACCAATTCCACCCCGTGAAGATCTCGTCAGGCCAGAGCCAACTCCATTTCGGCCATTCGTCCAGCGCTCGGCCGTCGAAAGCCGGCCATTTTGAACCACAGTACAGTACCGCCCAATCACCCGCCCCGAGAACATTTCTGCCGGGCGAAGCCACCACCATCTCGGCCAAACGTTTTACGCCCGGCCGTTGGAGGCCGATCCTTTTGTGCTGAAGCAAGGGCACATCTACGCGCCCGAAGTCCCACTGGGTAGGCCTCTTCCCCGATCCCGGCCGCCCCAGCTGCATTTTTTCGAGCCTGGACTGCTCCCCGCCGCTGCTACCGTCGTCGCCCCACCGCTACCACCGTCGTCGCTCCACCGCTGCCACCGAAGCCATCAGCATCGCCAGTGAAGACACGTGTCTGCCCTGGTTTGGTATGTTTACATACATACATTTATTTGTTCAACATCATTAAGACAAGACATAATCAACAATAGTACGCCACAATACTCGGTTTGTGGCTGCCGCTCTCCATCCTCGGTCGCGCCCAATGCTCGCCAAGTCACGCTCCACCTGGTCCGCCCATCGTGCTCTCTGCGCTCCACGCCTTCTTGTGCCAACCGGATCCGTTGCAAACACCAGCTTTGCAGGGTTGTTGTCCGGCATTCTTGCAACATGCCCTGCCCAACGAATCCTTCCGGCTTTGGCCACCTTCTGGATGCTGGGTTCGCCGTAAAGTGCAGCGAGCTCGTGGTTCATTCTTCTCCGCCACACACCGTTCTCCTGCACACCGCCGAAGATCGTTCTTAGCACGCGTCGCTCGAAAACTCCGAGTGCTTGCAGGTCCTCCTCGAGCATGGTCCATGTCTCGTGCCCGTAGAGGATCACCGGTCTTATCAGCGTTTTGTACATGGTGCATTTGGTGCGTGGGTGAATCTTTTTCGACCGCAGTTTCTTCTGGAGCCCGTAGTAGGCCCGACTTCCACTTTGGTATGTTTATGGATCTTGAATACACTTCTAAACCGTGAGTACTACTATCAGTTAGGATCTTGCACTCCGAAAGCTCCCCCTCCGTCCGTTTGCCCTGAGACCCGGATCCAGAAGAGGCCGTGAGAGCACACCCCCAGAGGCTGCCACCGGCTCAGACCAGCAGCCTGGGGTTTTGGGCTGGTTTCCCTCTGAAACCGAGCCGAGAGGTTCCGGGGCCAAAAATAAGGGTCTTATAAAATCTAGCAGTGTCGTAGTTTCTGCTTTTCTACCAACAGATGTTGAGAGTTTCAACAATTTTATTGTGGTAATAACGAATGCCAGAAGGTTTACATATTGGAGAGTTTTGTTTACTCCTAAAATCTGGCTTAATGGATATCTTCAAGTACATCATACAACATTTCATCAATGGTTTTCATGAAAGTAGTCATAAAACTGTGAGTTTTATTTATAGCTGTAATTAAACCCTAATAAAAATCAAACAAAACCAATCAGCAATGAAATTGTTACTTGGGCATTGTACTTCAGGTATCTGTCGGAAAGGCTCCAGAGGCACGTTACAGCATTATACTTGCTTCACAATATACAAATTCATGCAATGACAGGCAAAGAACACTAAATTGAAGAGAGGCAGGCCATGTTCAAGTTGGACCTTCGAGCCAGCAAAAAGAAGAAGGAGAAGAAGAAGATATTTTTTCCAGGAGTTGTCCAAAGATTTCTCTAAAGTTATAATCAAAAACGTCATGAATTGTATCAAGAACCTAATAAATGGAGTGCTCTTGACTAGCACTTGCTGCTCTTGGTCTAGTTGAATTAAATTTAACATGATTTTTGGTTGCGCTGATTGAAATAATTGATATTTACTTAGGGCCGATTTCTTCACCCGGGCTTAAATTTTAAACCAGGCTTAGCAAAATTTTAAGCCGGGCTTAACTTTTTTTCGATTTCTTCACCTCGGCTTAACCACTAAACCCGGTTTAATAAAGCTACGGTTTACGTTAAGTGTGGCTTATTTTAAGCGGTGCTCTGAGGTGGCTTAGCAGCGCTAAGCCAGGCTTAAGCCGCAAATTGCAGAGTTTGGGTTTCTTCACCGGCTCCATGGATAAATTTTTGAAACTTCAGAAAATATTTTAATAAAACATGTACACTTATGAACGATGGCAATTGTAAAACATTAGGATACGGATGTAGGCGATGATAAAGAAAATGATAATCTACAGCCGGTGCGTCGTCAATATAAAATATATTCAACATCGGTTTTTGGGACAATCAAGTTTTTATATTTGATTGAATGTCTTCAAAAAGGAACCGTTCTGATAGTTTTGGAAATTTGTCATCCTGATTTGGAAGTCGAAAGTACATTTGCATTGAAGCTTCTATTTATTTGAATCCGGTCCTTCCATAATTTCAGGTCACTATATACATATTTTTGTCTCTTATGGTTCAAGAGATATTATTTTTTTCACAAACAAACTTAGGACGTCACTCAAAAAAAAAACCTTCTAATAACTTTTTATACTCTTATTTCTTACAAAAACTTAGTTCAAAGCACGTTTAGACTATCGAATATTCAGCATTTTGACTCATAATTCTAAATATAAAAAGTATTATTCGTGGTTTACTTCTAAACATGACTTATTTTGAATACATTGATATATTGACGTTGGATATTATCGGCAGGTTTGTTCTCTTCGTCGCGGGGGTTTTTTGTCGGCCAAAATGCCTGAAACACGGCCATATCATTCAGCTTACTTTGGAAGGATTTGAGGCCAACTCCCATGACGAAGAGAACAAAACTGTCAAAAATACGTGAGTTCCCCTGTTTAAAAATGAGTGGATTTTAAATACCTTTTTGCAACTAAGCACTATAAAATTTGATTTATACTTGCCGTATCACAACGGTCTAGTTTTCGTACTATACCCAGGGGGAATGACACTTCCTCTGCTAACCGGAAAAATCCGCATTTATACGTTGCTAACCGTCGTAAACCGCGTCTCAGTTAGCAGCGGTTAGCGACGGTTAGGAATGGATAAATGATGATTTTCTGGGTAAAAAGGATATGTCATTCCCCTTGGTGGGGCTGGCTCACCGACACTTCCGGTCCGCTTTAGTGCTTTATGCATCATTGTGGCCAGGTGTTGCTCTAGTTTTTCCAACTGTATTGTAAAGCATGAGCGGTGATCCTTGGCATTGTTGTGTAAATTGGGGTAGGTACTCGAAATGTTGATCGATCACCGATTATTGCTGGCAGATGCAGTGGAAAGTTTGTCTTAATACGTATCAATCGTCTCTGACAAACGAGAAAAACTGACTTCACTGATTACCTGTCTCTGAGCCTAATTTGGTATAGAGTCTTCAGTCTCCGATTAAACGCTTCATGTTTGATGGAGGTTTTTAATCTAATGGGTTACATAGCCGCTATCCGAATGAAGAGAGTAATGTTCCGCGTAATATATCACAAATCGAAAGAGTTACGGTACATTACGTGGAGCGGATATACTGAATTGGGTACCAGACCAAGTCCCTGCTGGGTGGCGCTAAATAGGTGAGCCATAGACAATAGAATCGTCAATGTCGTAGGGCATAGTATGTGACTATTGTCGAAACAACACTATTTTTGGTCATTGTCCAACCAAAATCATAAGCGGCGTCCACTTACACTAAGCGCATAACTATGTTAAGGTCAAGATTAGGATGAAATCATTGGTAAAATATAATAACACTTTTTAGTTTCTGTAGTTAGTTGAACTAGTGTTAACTTTTTATTGGGACATTTTCTGTAGGTTTATTCTGGATTACAATGCATTAGCTGCCCTTTAACTGAATTATTTTATAACAGTAAACAACATTATTCCTTCTTGATAAAAGATGTATGGACATAGAATTGCCAAACTATACATCTGATCAGATATTTCTCCGGTATTACATTTGGGAGAGTTGAACACTTACGGAAAATAGTTTTTCAATATCAGACAAATATCACATGAACACAGCTACCAATGTACCAAACCTTCTCTACTATCTTCTCATTTTGCCGCTTCCTATCCTCAATTGAACTTATCTGACACTAGTTTAGGACTGTCTGTGGGAGATCCGGGTTTCTAATTCTGTGTAGGACTTGTTAAAACGGGATGCCTGATATGTACTGCGGACAAATGGGCTGGAAGTACTGAGCAATCACAATTACTGTCGTACTAATCATATTAAATGCATGCTTTTCTACTTACATCCCGAACGTCGCCAACCGGCAAAGAGGACATGACAAAAAACGCGAGATGGCCCTAACAAAAACTAGAAAGGCGATGAAAATGGTCACCGATGCAACGATATGGAAACAAAATAGATGAGAAATTATCGACCAAATCATAATCTATGAACATATCGCTAATGTTCTTTATCATTCTTTCTTTTTCTCGTTTCAGCAACAAAATCGAAACCTCTCTACTATCTCTTCATTTTCTGCCTCTTCCCATCCTATTCCCACATCTTCCTATATCCTCTACCCCATCTATTTAATGTATCTGACACTTGTTGGGACTGGTAACGCCAGCGCCTGCCTGTGGAAGATCCCGGTGTGCTAATTCGGTGTAGGACATGTTAACGGGGGAGGCTTAGTAGGTCCACATCTGCCTACAAGCAGATGGGCTGACAGTTGTCGGCCTGGGTGTGGACTGAGCAATTACAATTACAATTACAATTACAAAAAAGGATATGTCATTCCCCTTGACTATACCAAACAATTGCTATATGATTCATAATGCAACTGATTTCGGTTGTATTATGAATCATAATGCAATTGTTTGATCAACAACCAGAGTTGTCACGGCAAAAACTTGCCAAATTGTCACGGTTATAGTACAGCTTGCTTGATCAAAATTTGCAAAATTTAGTGTCTAGCATGATGGAACACATGACCATTCCCACCGAACCACCGTGAAGCAGGATGGTACTGATGGAAATTATCATATTCTTGTTTTTCTTTGCAAAAATGTTTTGCAACTCGTAGCAAAACTCAATTTCTACAGCGCACGTGTAATCCCATTTTTCATGATAAATATTAATTGCCTTTTTCTAAGATATTCGATGACAATGCGTCTAGATATGTTGAAATTACATTTTTGTAATTACGTGGTGAAAAGTAGAAAATTTCAGTTGGCTGAAGTATGCCGAAATGGCCTACTTTTCACCCCTAAAGCAAGTGTGCCGAAAAGTACTACTTTTCGGCACTCTTAAGAGTGCTGAAAAGTAGCACTTTTCGGCACTTTTGCTCGTACGCACTATTTACTTACCACCATACCTTCCGTAGATTCAGCCTCTGCCACTACATCTACTGAGCAGCTCGACGATTTCAATTCGGATTCGAACTACAAATGAAGTGTAGAGGCAGCTGCTGAATCTGTTCTTGCTTTCGCCTGCGAACAACTGTTTGACAACGAGAGCTCGATTATTGTTGACGCCTACTACATCAGAGCCTACCTGATCGAACAAAAAACTACGCCGACAAGCATGAGCGTGCGCCCGTGGTTCCTACTGATAAATACATGTGTAGCTAGAAAAAATCGCACTAAATGGGTATTTTTCGTAATTACGAAAAACTTTGTATGCAACTCGTTGCAAAACCCGATTTTTTCAGCACTCGTCGTATTTGTCCAACTCGGCAAGCCTTGTTGGATAAATGTACGACTCGTGCTGAAAAAATCATCATTTTGCAACTTGTTGCATAAATAACTATTTCAGCACTGCAATAAACATTCCCTTTTATATTTTAGTACAAGGCAGCGTGCATCGTATTAACGCATTTTTATATTATTACATCCTAAATCTTTTGTATGGGCCGTAACTTTGCTGTGGCTTTCATTGAATGTACACAGTTCAAAATTTTAAACATATTCGAAAAATGGTCTTGACTCTGATCTCACGACCAACACATTTTCAAAAACTCACTATCGAAATGCAACTCTAACGGGGCAATAATGGAGATTATTAAATAATAAATTTTATTCGAAGGCGATTCTGGATATCAAAACATAAAATCAACATTGCAACGTCTTTTCTGCAATTTGGTACTCCAACTTTGTACAATGAGAGGCGAATTCGAACACCAAATGTTGTGGAACGATCATATGGAGTAGGTACTAAATCGAAGATCTTCGATACTAGCGTTGGGTAAAATATCAACAATCTAGGTAGTTCATCATTGTTAATTTCCTTCTGCATCCGAAAAATTTACCGAGCGATTCCGCTTTTTCTGCTAAAATTTCAGCGGATGTTTTGTTGTTGTTACTCCATAGTGTATATAACGGGCATTTCAAAATATCGGTAGCTTAAAATGACGTTTCCATTGGAAAGTCACTGGAACGATATGGGAAATTTCGTTAAGCTTGGCTTAGCGTAAGCCATCGCCTTCATTTGCTAAGCCAATGTGAAGTAATGCAAATATTTAAACCTGGCTTAAGAATTTGGCTTAACTTTAAGTGTGGTTTAAGATAAACCCGGCTTACGTCGTTAAGCCGGATAGGTGAAGAAATCGGCCCTTAATGATGTCTTCGTAATTTTTTAAATTTTCAAAGGGTGTCACCTTATTTTTTTTATATGTACATAAATTTTCAGACCGGCCATATTGTTTGCTGTCCAAATATGGTCAAGCTGTTGTAATTCCAGAAAGTAATAATCTTGAGGAACTAAAAAAAAATATATTAAGACTGCTTTTATGGTACTATATATGGCAGTATATGCCGCGTGCAGCATAGTTGTTCCATGTTATGTGGGGATCCCTATGAACATGGGACAGTTATGCTGCACACAGCAGTATAGTACTATGAGTAAAATAATTTTTACAATAATAAAGCATTGGCACAAATGTCTAAAAAACTTTTTTAAAATGTTCATCAATATTTGTTGTAGTGTTCTATTGTTGATTAAGTCTTTGCATAAATAGTTTAAATTGTTCTAACTTAAGGTTGGGATGACAAATATATGTCTGATAAGCGGGTTTGCAAAATGATGTACTACTCTCCGGGAATAAAAACGAAAAGGTTTATGACAGTAACAGGTGTACCAGTTATTTATAAACCATGCTTCGTGGAAAGCTTATGCATATCGTTACGAAGAGTTAATTTCCAAATATTTATTGCTTCGACCGTCAACATGCGAAGAAAAACTTTCCTCAACGGTTTGATTAACTCATATTGAAAAAAAAAAAATGCATACAGGAACAAATGCGAACCGATGTAAACAGTGTCAAAAAGTAACTTTGAAAAATGTTAGTCTTCAATCGTCTTGGCTTTTTCCTTTTAACTTCTTACGCCTTTATCCCCCCTCGAATCGATAGACGACCAGATGAATAACGGGAATTGATTTTGATAACTTTTCCGATTGTTTGCTTTATGTGGCGTCTCGATAATCGTGTTTGGATTGTCCGGCCTGTTTACCCTTGTGTGTGCACACATGTTGTCGGATAAGGCCGCGATCATCATCATCGTCGTGGAAGGAAAAACGACATTGGAAACCATGTTAGCGGCCGCAGTGGTTGGTGAGTCAATGAAAGCATTGCTGTATCAACAGTTGGATACTTCAATTTGTTTGTGGAGATATGCTTAAACTTTGTTGTGTAATGCGGTAGCCAGATAATTTAGATTTCTCTATTTTTGTAATCTGATTATGTGTTCTCTTCATGTATGTCTGGGCCTATTGTGATTCTATTATATTTATGTGTTTTAATCAAGCCTTATCCTACTACTATTCTAGTACTATCATAGTCATATTTTATTTTTTTTCTAGTCATATTCTAGTCTCATTCTTCTTTTATTAAAGTTATATTTCTAGTCTTGATCTAGTCCTGTTATAGTTGTTTTCTATTTATATTCTAGTCATTCTAGTCCTATTCTAGTCATATCCTAATCCTATCAAAGATTATTTTCTAATCATATTCTAGACATTTTTAGTGATTTTATAGATTGGCTTTTGTACTAATCTAATGTTATTAATGTCAGTCCATTTTACCAAATCGAATTTGATAGTTTTAAGCGATTTATGTTAGGTACGATATTTCCCATACAAGCCACCCTCCAAAAGTGGCATGCAAGTTTACTTACTAACATAAAATGCTTAAATTTATCAAATTTGATTTGGTAAAACAAAATATTTTGCATGAGTCGTTAATTCAGAGGTTAATTGACTTATTTACCTTTTGATTGCTTAGAAAAACTATTTCCATGCTTAATGACTGGCAGTCAAAAAAGCCCAAAATCGCATGTTTTGCCCTATAAATTGGGGTATAGCTTAAAATTGTGACGTGCTGGAGCAAATCTGAGCCCGGGTTCGGATTCAGCGGCCCAAAATCTGTCAGAGACACATAAGTTTGCTCTTGAGACAGACCAAACGTTAATTTTTGTTACGCTGTGATATTGAACAATGAATGTGGAAGTATGCATTTTTAACCCATTTTCACCCCCAACGATGATATTTTAGTGCCATCCTAATGTTTTTCTCATCTTATACTAGTCCTTATTCTAAACCTACCTGTATAGTCCTATCCCAATTCTATTCCAGTTCGATTCATGTCCTATCCTAGTCTTGTTCTATTCCCACCCTTTATTAGCCTTGACATTTCCTGTTGTCATATTCTATTCCTACTCTAGTCCTGTTACAGTCCTATAAGTCCTGTTTTAATCAAACCTAGAACTATCTTGGTCCCATTCTGATTATTTTGATCTTGTATTAGCTGTTTTTAATCATATTCTAGTCCTTTTCTAGTTCTATCTTAGGTATGGTCTATTTATATCCTAGTGTTATTCTAGCACTACTCCAGTACCATTCTAATACAATTCTAGCTCTATTCTAGTACTATTCTTAAAAGATTCTTGTGCTATTATATTTTTATCCAATCCATTCCAGCACTATCTACAGGGCCGGATCTAAGAAATTAAGCCACTGCGTCCAATAGGCTGAACTTTAGTCCTTCTCAAGTCCTATTTTAATCCAACTCTATACAGTTCAGGTTGTTATATTTCATATGACTACCTTCCATTCTGCTCCCTTAGGTTTAATTTCGTTCCGTTTTGTTATATCTTATTCCATTTAATTTTGAGCTGAATTGGCGATAATGTAAAATGTTCCCCATATCGAAGTTCCGATTTCCTAACGGAAACATATGCAGCACACATTTTGGCCGCGACACTAGCTAGGTATGGAGAATATCGGCTTCGACCCCGTTACCGATCCGTTCTCCGTGTTGTCAATGCGAGGCTTCCCACCCGTGGCATTGCATCACTGTCAGAAAATAAGTATTTTTCAACTGCTGGGTGATCTTTCCCGAACAAAAACATATATTTCACTTGTAAAAACAGAAAGTGACACAAAATCAATTAACAAAGATAAATAAGTAAATATTGTTCTACTAATAGGAGGTCCGGCTGCGCACCGGTCGTAGCGTGGCACGACTCCCCACGGGCGTTCCGTTTTTTTTTCTTCCCATATTCCGTGACTAGCTTCCTACCGTGACTGCTGGAAGAAAGATGATTCTGACTAATCAATCCGCTCATCGATGCTCAATGGGTTTCTTTAAGCATGTGATCGCTCGCGGCTAATGTGTGTTATGTTTTCATTTTCAACGACGAGACTTGATGCGTGAGGAGGTGAGCAATATTTAGATTGACGAAACTTATATTTCGTCTTCATAGCTCCGATACTGAGGTATAAAGAACTCTAGAAATGTGTATCAACAGATTACAGGGGATGGATAGACAAAAGGATTGAGACAGACAAAATTATCACTTTTCAAGAAATGGTCAAGTAATAGTAGGGGAGACTGAGGAGACTTGATCCCTGGGAAGACTTGTTCCCCCCATATTTTCTCGGAATCAAAAACAGCTTTCTTCCAGCATATTTTTTGCAAAACGACATCTGGACAGACGACAATGTTTTGGTTACAATTGATTTTGATTGTACATTGCATTATTTTTTAACGGCTGATGGTTTGTTTTCAGTCTTTCAGAAATCTTTTAGGCGATTCCGAAAAATCTCAATAACTTTGTGAAAATTGAACCAAATCGTGCCAAAATTTCAAAGCACATAGTATAAATAAAGTACTATCAAACGTATTTATACTAATAAGGCTGTTATATAAATATTTCAATTAATGTAGCTTAGTGTATACAACAGTGACATGAGGAGACTTGATCCCTCGAGGATTACACAAACATTATACATGTGAAAAAAAAATCAATTTGGAAGCCTCTGTTTACTCGGAATTCTAGTATATTCAATGATAAAACGTGTCAGATAATTATGATTTTAGTACAAACCATGAAAAGGGGGATCAAGTCTCCCCATTTTCAAGATACGGCATATCCTTGACAATTTAAAGAAATCTTATAATTTCAAATACACCGAATGCATCAAAAATGCAAGAAAACTTTAAAAGAAAATGAATAGGAAGCTTCTGGAGTTATTTTCCCTTTAAATTAATCATGTGCTCAAAAGGGGATCAATTTTGACCCATTTTTGAAAAATACATCATAAGACATGCCTCCATAAAACACAATTTTGAAAACTTTAACAATAATTTAAAGTCCTTCTATTTTTTACAAACTTACAATAGATGTGTTCAAGTAAACAGCTTCTTGAATTGAGCATCATTATTGTATCACAGCGTACCACTGTCCATCTCGCTCGGCTTGCGTAATAACAATTGCCACCAACCCCGAAGGCAGGCAAAAGATAATAGGTAGCCTAGTTGTAAACAGTTGATTCAGAATTGTTGTTTGTCGAGGTTTTGAGTCTGCTAGTGATTTTGGTTTTCATTAGAACCTATAGTCAAAAGGTGAATTTTAAATGCGTTTCTTAATCTAGATTAAACTTACAAGCAACTTAAACTTACAGGCTACGGAATAATCCTAACATTAGGTTGTGTGTAGATAAGAACGTAGTACGGAGACAGAAATGTAAGTTACCTAATGAATTTATTACAAAACCTATCCTAATAATAAAATATTTATAGCTTTAAGCTGATCATACTAAAATTTGGATTTTGATCACTGCTGGAAGAACTCCCAACATATCTACCGCAACAAAATGTTTACCTGCTATTCTGTACGAAAAATGGATCTAGTTTTGTGTCTTTCTTAAAGTTGCAGGCAAATTAAGAAAAAGGGATCAAGTCTCCCCAGTCTCCCCTAACTTTTCGAAAAATGCATAAAAAATTTGATTTTTTTTACTGTAAATTAATGAATTAGTTGTCTACCAAAGTTCTAAATTTAAAAAAGATCGGGCTATTCTCCATGAAGAAAGAAATATTCTAGAACACGCCTTTTTTTTAAAATGCTTTGAAATATTCTTCAAAGTTTATATTTTTAACGTTGCAAAACACGCCTTCAACATTTATCTTGAAGAGTAGGTGAAACACTTGTTCTCAAATGTAACAGCAAATTAATGAAAAATAAAGAACTGATGCGCGGAGGGCGTGATAAAATCGGAACATTGCAATGCTGTAAATAACAAAAAAAAAAAACAAATTCATCCACCTAATTGTAATAGTGCCTTTCTCGTCGAATATGTATTTATGATGTCGACGTAAGCCGAAGTGTTCCTAAATCATGAGAATACTTTATTTAGAAAAGCAAGAATTTTATCAAATAAAATGTCACTAATTCCGTTCTGAACTGCTAACATAATTTTAAATTTGACTATTTCCGGTCTGAGATAATAGTTACTTGTTAACTATTCATCAGGTTAACAAGGCAAATGCTCATCATACGATATGGGCTAGCACAGACATTACTAGTAGGGGAGAACACCTCTTACATTTCATTTCAAAATGAGATCGATTTATGTAACAGAGGCGAAGAACCTACCTTTACAAATGCAATTAGACAAGAAGTTTTGGATTTGACATTGTGTAGCCCTACACTCTCGGAAAAAATCAAAAATTGGCATGTGTCAGAGGAGATTTCTTTATCTGATCACAAGCATATACTGTTTGAATATGAGGCTGGTTGTCAACTCATAGAAACTACAAGAAATCCTAGGAAGACTAACTGGGAGATCTACACTTCAAAACTTTTATCAGGAATGGATAACTTAAATGACATTCCAAACTCTCGTCATGAGCTTGAAGAAAGTGCTTCAGCACTTTCGAGCATAATTAAACAGGCTTTTCATGACAGTTGTGCACCGAAGAAACGCTCTTCAACTAGAGATGTTCCTTGGTGGAATAGTAACCTGCAAAAACTGCGTCGTAAAACCCGGAAGTTATTTAACCGGGCTAAAAGAACACAACAGTGGGAACAATACAAAGAGTCACTCACAATTTATAACATGGAAATTCGAAGGTCGAAGAGGATAAATTGGAGGCACACATGTGAAAACATTGAAAGTACTCCGATTGTTGCTAGATTGCAAAAAGTCCTCGCCAAAGATCATTCAATAGGTCTTGGAACTCTTAAAAAAGAAGACGGTTCTTTTACGAAGAGCTCCGAAGAAATTTTAGAAACAATGATGAAAACACACTTTCCGTGTTCTATTGTTGCGTTCACTGAAGACCAGAATACATCTGTATCGCAAACTGAGGCCAATAAAACCAGGAGATATATTCATGAAGATGATGATTCAACTGTGTTAGAAGGTGCCAGGAGTGATGCAGGCATTCTGGCCGATCAAATTATTACTGAACAAAAGGTTAAATGGACGATTGATTCCTTCGAACCCTTCAAAGCGCCAGGTAGGGATGGAATTTTTCCTGTACTACTGCAGAAGGGTAAAGAAATCCTAACACCTATTTTAACCAAGTTGTTCCGATTAAGCTTATCATTAAGCCATATCCCTACAGCTTGGAGAGAAGTGCGAGTCACTTTTATTCCGAAGGCAAATAAGAAGGATAAATCATCACCAAAATCCTTCAGACCCATAAGTTTATCGTCCATTATTTTGAAAATAATGGAAAAACTACTGGGCGAGTATATCAAATCGTCATATTTAGTTAAAAGCCCATTGAGCCAAAACCAATTTGCATATCAAGAGGGCAAATCTTCTGTAACAGCACTTCACAAGCTGGTTACAAAATTAGAAAGATCCTTTGAAGCAAAGGAGATTTCACTTGCTGCGTTCCTTGACATTGAAGGAGCGTTTGATAACACATCTTACGACTCAATGAGGAATGCTATGTCAAGACGTGGTTTTGACAGATGTATTGTTGATTGGATTGGGGAAATGTTATCAAAAAGAGAGATATCATCTAACCTTGGCAGCTCATCTATAACCGTTAGAGCAGTTAAAGGGTGCCCACAAGGAGGCGTGCTATCACCTCTATTGTGGTCTTTAATCCTCAAAAAACTGGAGGCACAGGGCTTCGAAATAATTGGCTTCGCAGATGATATAGTCATACTAGTTCGTGGTAAATATGACAACGTTATCACTAACAGAATGCAAACTGCTTTAAATTTAGTCTCCTCGTGGTGCGATAAAGAAGGCCTTAACATAAATCCTTCTAAAACCACGATCGTACCGTTTACACGACGGAGAAAATTATCAATTACCAACTTGAAATTGAAAGGAATTATTTTGGAACTTTCAAATACAGTCAAGTATCTTGGAGTATATCTTGACAGCAAACTGAATTGGAATCTACATCTTGAGCAGGTAGTTGGTAAAGCTACAAGTGCTCTATGGATCAGTAAGAAAACTTTTGGTAAAAAATGAGGATTGAAACCGAAAATGATCCACTGGATTTACTCGGCAATTGTGAGCCCCAGAGTTACCTATGCGTCACTGGTCTGGTGGCCCAAAACAAATGAAAGATTAGCACAAAAGAAGCTGGAAAAACTTCAAAGATTAGCTACTCTTTCAATTACTGGTGCAATGAGAAGTACACCGTCTAAAGCGCTTGACACTTTACTTCACCTTCTTCCACTGCATCAATTTGTTCAATTAGAAGCTGCAAAGAGTGCATTGAAGCTCAAAAGAACTACACAACTCTTTGAGGGTGACCTAAGAGGACATCTCAGTATTTTAAAAACAATCAGTATCAGCTCTTTAATCGTTAATAATAGTGATTGGATGAGCAAAAGATACAATTTTACACGCTCTTTTGAAGTGATTAATCCGGGGTGAAATCTGTGGACGAATGGTGGCCCAGAACTACACCCAGGATCAATCGTTTTTTACACTGATGGTTCGAAATTGAACGATAAAGTAGGCGCAGGCGTGACTGGCCCCGGGATCAACATATCAATCCCCATGGGCAAATGGCCTACAGTTTTTCAAGCTGAAATACAGGCGATATTAGAATGCAGTAATATTTGCTTACGCAGAAACTACCGACATTCAACGATTTGCATAATGTCTGATAGCCAAGCAGCTCTAAATGCTTTGAAATCAGCAACATGCACGTCTAAACATGTTTGGGAGTGTATTCAATCACTTCAACAATTAGCTTGCCGCAATCAGGTGAAGCTATTTTGGGTTCCTGGGCACTGCGGAATTGAAGGAAACGAACAATCCGATATGTTAGCAAGACTTGGATCGTCTCATCAATTCATAGGACCAGAACCATTTTGTGGCGTGTCTGGTTGTTCTCTCAGAATGGAGTTTAAAACATGGGAACATGAGAAACTAAAATCCAATAGGAGGCAATCAGTGAAGTACTAGATTGAAAGTAGTGAGCTGAATTTTAGTATGGTGAGATGATCAATTCTCCATTTCTGCAATGAAATGGAGCAAACAGCGTGGGTTATATGATTTCATGTCCAATTTTATTCTGTTTGAGCAAAAGTTTGGGTAACTGTGTTGTTGAAGTTGCAAGAAATAAATAATACAACATCACAGTTACCCAAACTTTTGCTCAAACAGCATAAAATTGGACATGAAATCATATAACCCACGCTGTTTGCTCCATTTCATTGCAGAAATGAAGAATTGATCATCTCACCATACTAAAATCCAGCTCACTACTTTCAATCTAGTACTTCACTGATTGCCTCCTATTGGGAAAACGCCACCTTTGCGAGGCAGTCGAAACGTTTCATAATACCAGACGTTTCAAACACTCGTAAACTTTTAGAACTTTCTAAAAGAGATCTAAGTTCTTTTACTGGCCTTCTTACTGGTCATTGTCCGAGCCGGTATCATCTGAAGCTGATTGGAAAACTTCAAGATGATGTATGTCGCTTTTGCGGCATAGATACAGAAGACTCGGAACATTTGTTGTGCCGTTGTCCGGCAATTGTAGCTAACAGAATAAGGTTCTTCGACAAGGGGCTGATAGAACCCTTTGAGGTCTGGAGAACAAACCCCAATGCGGTAGTACAGTTCATTCGAACTGTAGCACCGTGTTGGGATCACGCTAACAGTCAAGGTTTGATTATTGCTAATACCAATGGTGATACTTCAACTTGACATAGCAAAATAAAACTGGGGCATTTGTCACAATAGATCTAAAAACTGGTCGCAGTGACTTATATACCCAACAAGGAATAACAAAAAAAAAATCATCAGGTTACCTAAAGAACCGTGATTTGATGTGTTGCACCCATGGGTTTGGTTCACGGTTGAGATTATTTTCTTGCTTCCTGTTCATCAAGTTATCTTAAGAACCACGATTTGATGTCTTGCACGCATGGGATTGATTCATTTTTATATTTGGTCATTTCCAGCGGGACACTCGAAACGTATTCCGAGCACTACCGGTAGTTGTTAATGTGGTCTGAGCCTGTTTTCTTGATAACCGTTCACCAGGTTATCAAAAAAGCCGCGGTTTGATGTGCTACATGCACGATTTTGTTTTGCCACTCCCACCAGGACAACCGGAACCGGTTCCGCAACGCTATTGGTTCAGATTTAGTCTGAGACTATTATCCTGCAAACCGTTCATCAGGTATTCGAAAATACCGCGGTTTGATGTGTCGCATGCATGGGTTTGGTTCCCTTTTTTTTTGCTCACTTCTGGCGGGACACTCGGAACCGGTTCTGGAGCATTACCGGCTCATATGTAGCCGGAATAGTTATTTATGCAACAAGTTGCAAAATGATGATTTATTCAGCACGAGTTGTACGTTTATCCAACGAGGCTTGCCGAGTTGGATAAATACGACGAGTGCTGAAAAAATCGAGTTTTGCAACGAGTTGCATACAAAGTTTTTTGTAATTGCAAAAAAAACCCAATCATTTCTTGCTATACGAACATCTATCAAGAGCAACCACGTGCCACCATTCATGCGCGTCAGCGTGCTGCATTTGTTCGATCAGGTAGGCTATGATAGGACAGGTGTCAGAAATTTGCAAGCTCCCGTCGTCGTCATACCGCAGCATGGGCAAAAGGAAAAGTAGTTTCATCTGCTGTTTCAACGCCTGATCTGCTGCAGTCCTAATCAGATCCTGAAAGGTCCTAATTCGAGCTGCTCAGAGAACGTAGAAGCAGCAGCTGTGTCTACAGTAGCCGCGTTAGGTATCGAAAAGTGGGTTCTGGCAAAGGTGCCGAAAAGTGCTACTTTTCAGCACTCTTAAGAGTGCCGAAAAGTAGTACTTTTCGGCACTTTTGTTTTCGTGAAGAAAAGTAGGCCGTTTTATCATTGTACCCGCGAGTGAAAAGTAGGGGAAAACGCAATTGAATTACAAAAACTATTTTTCTTGCTTACCGTTCATCAAGTTATCGAAAATGCCGCGGTTTGATGTGTCGCATGCGTGGGTTTGTAACAGTTAATTTTATCATATAATTATATCATGCTAATTGTCTTCATAGCTTCATATTAAAACGAGATATAATTATCCCTATTATATTTGCAAATGAACTAGGATCTTTCACGAACATTTGATGCCATTGATGTTTAAGTTGACTAGGGGAGACTTGATCCCTGGGGAGTTCTTGTTCCCCCCATATTTGCTCGGAATCAAAAACATTTTTCTTCTAGCATATTTTTTCCAAAACTACTCCTGGACAAACGACTATATTTTGGCCTTGGTTTTGGCTACAAGTGATTTCGGATTGTACATTGCATTATTTTTTAACGGCTGATGGTTTGTTTTCAGTCCTAAAGAAATCATTTAGGCGATTCCGAAAAATCTCAATAACTTAGTGAAAATTGAACCAAATCGTGTCAAAATTTCACAGCACTTAGTTTAAATAAAATACTTACAAACTTATTTATCCAATTAAGGCTGTTGTTAACATATTTTAATTAATTCAACCTAGTATACACAATACTGACATGGGGAGACTTGCTCCCTCGAGGATTACACACACATTATACATGTGAAAAATAAAATTGTATCCGGAAGTCTCTATTTACTTGGAATTCTAGACTATTCAACGATAAAATGTGTCAGATAATTATAACTTTGGTACAAACCAAGAAAAGGGGGATCAAGTCTCCCCATTTTGAAAATACGGCATATCCTTAAAAATTTAAGGAAATCTTACAATTTCAAACACTCCATATTCATCGAAAATACAAGAAAACTCGAAAAGAAAACGAATAGGAAGACTCTGAAATTATTTTCCCTTTAAATAAACCATGTGCTCAAAGGGGGATCAAGTGTCACCCATTTTTGAAAAATACACCATAAGACATGCCTCCATAAAATCACAGTATTGAAAACTTTAACAATAATTTAAAGGCCTTATGTTGTGTATTAACTTGCAATAGATGTTTACCTGCCATTTTGTACGGAAATCGGACCTAGTTTTGTGTTTTTTCTTAAAGTTTCAGGTAAATTAAGAAAAAGGGATCAAGTCTCCCCAGTCTCCCCTACTGTTTTGCAGAAAAATTGGTTACCCAAAGAGTACTATGATTTTACAGATTTTTCTACGAAGTACCGCCCAACTTAAAAGTGCCATTATAATGCGAGATGATCACAATCCGTCAAGTTTTCCGTGGAGTTTCATCAACTATGTAAAAATATACTTGTGTGAATTTTTGTAGAATTTCATCACAACGGAGCAACTTGGTATATCACAATGTATTCTATTCCCTCAATAAGAAAGCATGAGAAAAAACATTACATTTTTCAACACTGTTTCACATTTATTATCATAACTTCACGGTGAATGTATATATCGCTATGAAAATTGGAGTGCAAATAGTAGACAAGTTGTAAAATTAGGCAAATATGATACTCGAGTGTAAAATAACGCCATGAAAAATGTATGAAAAAAGTCTCTTTTATTTAATGCATACGTTACACTATAAATATCCCCTATCCATGGATCGCATCACCGATCTAACTACCATCCTTTCTGTCTAACAAATACCCCAGTCCATGCGGGTTGTGGGGACGCAGAGGTGGTCTCGGTCTCTAGTAGCAACAACCAGCACACTCAAACATTCCTTTCCATTCCCAGCTGACTATAAGGACTTGGCCGGCGCCGTAATTGATCAAAAATGCACAAAATGTATGAGCTGCTTAAATTGCACTTTGAGAATAAGTGGAGTGTCCCAGCCCTTATTCATTTGGATCGCAGTGCAATTAGTATTGCTTTTTTCACTGAAAATTTTCCTTGCTTCGCTAAACAACATGACGTTTTCTTCCAGCGAAGGCTTACGCGATACAGAAAATCGCTGAATTTCACACTAACACTGCAGAAAATCTGTCAATAATAACTCAATACACATACATTTTCAGCGAAAAGATCTATTTGCGTGACAACAATCCACTCACATGACTACCGGGCGGCCGCCGTCAAATATCAGGATTGCCAACTGTCCGGCGACTGCTGTCAGTTTTTTTTGTCGCCGAATCTGGTGCTGGGTCTTTGGCGCGGAATCCCAAAGGTGGGAATAAAATTTTGGGGTTTGCGCGCAATACCAGCTTAGATCAATCACGGAGGAGTAACCATTGCACAATGGATCCAGAGCCACATTTACGAAGACAAAAATGTTTGTGCCTAAACCATAGGTTTTAGATATATGATATCTTTGGGAATATTTCTTCATATTTTTCGACCTTTTTTCTCATCATTGTGGAATTAGGGTGGTCCCTCTAGTTTTGCTGATCCAAACATCTGCTTTTTAATAGTTTCATGTACGCTTACAAAATGTTCTACAAAGTTGTAAAAGAACTTATTTGGAGCAAGTTTGCCGAAAAAACCACTATTCTATCTCTTGTGGTTCCTGACTTATATTTTTTTAACCCTTATGTGGCCGACAGGGTACCCGGGTACCCAGCGCCCATTTAAAAAGCACGGTGTAGAAAAAAGCAAAAAGTTTGTCGGACACATAACGGTTAAAAGAATCATGATGATCCATAAAATTCAGTTTTCTTGCAATAACTTTAAATTCATTCGTTTATCGTAAAAACTTTGTTCTGAGCACTTTTAGGGCTATTAATGGCGCATACTTTTTCCAAAGAGCTAAATGTTCTATTTCTTATAGTTAAAAAGATATTGGCTTTTTTCTTCAAAAAAACATTTTTTTTTTCAAAAAGTCATATCTCAAAAATGAACAGATTGATTCTCAATCGCCGAATTGCATTTAAAAGATCGTACTCTGTTCTATTGATTGTGAAAAAAAATATGAGTACCGTTTTTGTTTGAAGGTTTTTATTGAATTTTAAAAATACGGTTTTTTACATAGAAAATCAGTTGTAATTCTTAAAATCGTTGAGATACAAACTTGGCGTCTTCGACAATATTGTGAGTTTTCGGATGCTCTGAAAGTGCCCAGAACAAAGTATAGCAAAAAAATCAACGCATAATATTATATTGAATAAAAACGAACTTTCATATGGAAAACAAAACATTTCAAAAAAATTCAAATCGTTTTTGTTAGATAGATCAAAGTAACCATGTCGAAAAAGCTTAAACTTGTTTATATTCTACATTTCGTCAATAGACTCCACATAAAAAGTGATTTTGAGCTAATTTTCATCAATTAAATTTTATTTTTATCTCTTTAATTCATTGATAGCGAAAATGTTAATCACTGGTAAATATTAATGTTTACATATAAACCTATCAAAGATACATAGTTCACGGTATCTTACCAACATTGTGCCTTAACGGTGATCACAGTATAAATAAACATTGGTACTAAAATGAAATGGATGAGCATTTATCAAGCGACTTTGATCTATCTAGCAAAGAAGAGTTAAATTTGCTTGAATTGATTCGTTTTCCATATTAAAATCCGTTTTTATTCAATATAATTTTATGCGTTGATTTTTTCGCTATACTTTGTTCTGAGCACTCACAACATTGTCGAAGACGCCAAGTTTGTATCTCATCGATTTTAAGAGTTACAATTGATTTTCTATGTTAAAAACCGAATTTTTAAAATTCAATAAAAAGCTTCAAATAAAAAGGTAGAACAGAGTACGTACTTTTAAATGCAATTCGGCGATTGAAAATCCATTTGCTCCTTTTTAATATATGACTTTTAGAAAAAAAAAAGATTTTTTGAAGAAAAAAGCCAATATCTTTTTAACTATGCGAGATAGAACATTGAGCTCTTTGGAAAAAATATGCGCCATTGATAGTCCCAAAAGTGCTCGGAACAAAGTTTTTACGAAAAACGAATGAATTTAAAGTTATTACAAGAAAACTGAATTTCATGGATCACCCTAACATGATTCTTTAAAAAAAAAAATATAAGTCAGGAACCACAAGAGATAGAATAATGGTTTCTTCGGCAAACTTGCTCCAAATAAGTTCTTTTACAACTTTGTAGAACATTTTGTAAGCGTACATAAAACTATTAAAAAGTAGATGTTTGGATCAGCTAAACTAGAGAGACCACCCTTATTTCATAATGATGAGAAAAACGGTCGAAAAATATGAAGAAAGTTTCTTAAAGATATCATATATCTAAAACTTATGGTTTAGGCACAAACATTGTTGTCTTCGTAAATGCGGCTCTGGACCCATTGTGCATTGACATGTATAGTCAGATTTGATCGTTGATCGTTTTCAATGTCCAGTTTGTTCCGAAAACTCGTAATCCGCCTAATTGTCCTCAGTTCAGGCCTATTAAACACTACTGAGCAATTATGAAGAGGAAACAGAAGGCTAAGGATGTAATCATCAATACGACTGCGCAGATGATATTTTGGTGGGATATAATCCGCAAATCAGGTGACGAAACTGTTGTGCGCCGCCTAATGAGTCGTATTAAGAGAAAAGTGCCATAATTTTTTGTGTCTTCTCTTCTAATTAGTTGTTTCAAATCCAAATGAGATCAGAATAATGTTGTTCCATTGCTAAGTGGGCCATGCTTCAGCTCACACAAACTATAATCGCCAGTGACGATGAAAGCGTTCTTGATGGCGCTCCATTGAAATTCTACGTCTGCGTTTCCAGCTTCGCAGTATCCGTAGGACGGTTCTCCAGCTTCTCGACGAAGGACCTTTTCACCGCAGCGTCTTCCAGTCGACGTGCGCTCGTAGTACGAGTTGTCGGAACCGACCTTCGCGTTGAAGTCGTCCATGAGGATATTGATATCACCTTTTAGGTTTTTATCCAGGACAGCATTCAAATGGCTATAAAAGTTCTCTTTGTCTTGCAATTTGGCAGCATCGGTTGGCGCGTAACATTGGGTCATGGTAAGGTTTCGAACCATTGTCTCATTCATTGGTTCCCACCACCTTGGTGAACAGACGCTCGAGACGTACCTCCTCAATCTAGCCGATGTCAGAAGGACAAGAGTTCCCAGGCTGTACTGCCAGCTAAGCACATAAAATCAATAATGCTTTAAAAATAGAAGAAAGCATATAACAAGGTTGAATAACTGGCAAAAATGTAACTTCTGGTGAAGTCTCCCTTCTGGAACTTTAGTTAGGGTATTGGTTCCCTTATTAAGCATGTGGCTCCCATTTTCATCCTACGAAAAACAAAGGATTGAAGCGCTGTTTGTTTTGTTTCTTATTTTTGTATTTTTTGTTAGAAGTGAGCACCCATGAAAACAAAAAGAACGGAATCAATCGATGCCGTAATCGCTTATTTTCGAATAGGATGAAAATGGGAGCATGAGATTACTGATGGCACACATACCCTAGTTCGTGCTAGGCAGTAGGCCAAGAAAGTCGTTCAAATAAACTACACCGTGTAACAAAAATCCGTGTTTTATTCGTACGGTTGTACCACTTGTAAAAAGTGGTTTGAGCCACACATCCTTGATGATCAGACGCTCGGGACGATCCTCCTCAATCTAGCTGAAGTCAGAAGATTGACATGTTCAAAATGGCTATGCAATTCTGAATTATCTGATAGGTAGAAAAGACAAAGATTGGTTCTATTGCCCCAACACAAGAAGCCACCAGGAGACCCGTCGGCGTCGGCTTACAGAGAAATCTATCTATTGTACACCGCCGGGAAGCTGTTGGAACGGGAAAATTCTGTTGAGTCTGACAATATATACCAGTTCGGCTTTCAGAAGGGTCGATTGACGTTGGAGTCTATTAAGTCAGTTCAAAAAATGGCTAAGAACGCGTTCGACAATGTCAGCTAAACCGCCATAGAAAGTGCCATACATCCCGGAAAGCCTATGTCAAATATTGGAAAGCTGCTT
This sequence comes from Aedes albopictus, assembly GCF_035046485.1. Taxonomy (NCBI): domain Eukaryota; kingdom Metazoa; phylum Arthropoda; class Insecta; order Diptera; family Culicidae; genus Aedes; species Aedes albopictus. The sequence continues at coordinate 169,412,616 of NC_085136.1, forward strand.
CCAGAACATGGTGTTCCTCTACGACCACCTTGCTCCAAACTTCCTCATTCTATAAAAACAGAAGAAAACTGCGGTCCGTTGTTGCAACCCCTGAATTATTGCGTGATCTTATCATTTATTCCTCATTGCTTATAAATCCCCATCTGAATTGACTGTAAGTATTATCGGGCTGCAAAACGGTGAGTCGATAAGGAGAGCGTCCAATATAGCTCTGGTCCTCATAAGTTCCTACAACATGCTTCCACGGGTCAAGCGATGACAAAGACCGCCAGCTAAGAGTTGTGTGTTTAGCTGGTAGTGCAGCCTGGGTACTGTTGTCCTTCTGACTTCAGCTAGATTGAGGAAGTACGATCCGAGTGTCTGTTCACCAAGGAGGTGCGGCTCAAACAGCGTCTGTTCTGGCATCCAGCGGCTGAGTAAGAAACGCTGCACCACGCCCAGCTAGATCCAAGGTGGTAGCCCCATCAGCGTGGTCGTCCCAGTGTTGGTTGGGACGTTAAACAGAACTGGCACGATGGCCCTCCGGCGAGACAGGAGTGTTGGCGTAGGCCCAATAAGCCACCCGTAAAAATCCCCATTGCGAATAACATAGGAGAAAATACGACTCGATACAATCGGCAAAGACCCACGTGACGAAATAAGGACTACGATTGGAAACTTGGAACATGGAATTGCAAGTCACTAGGTTTCGCAGGATGTGACAGGATAATCTACGACGAACTACATCCCCGCAACTTCGACATCGTGGCGTTGCAGGAACTTTGTTGGACTGGACAGAAAGTGGAAAAGCGGGCATCGAGCGGCTACCTTCTACCAAAGCTGTGGCACCAACAATGAACTGGGAACAGGATTTATAGTGTTGGGCAAGATGCGACAACGTGTGATCGGGTGGCAGCCGATCAACGCAAGGATGTGCATGTTGAGAGTTAAGGGCCGTTTCTTCAACTACAGCATCATCAACGTCCACTGCCCACACGAAGGAAGACCCGATGACGAGAAAGAAGCGTTCTACGCGCAGTTAGAGCAAACATACGATGGTTGCTCGTCGCGTGACGTGAAAATCGTTGTCGGCGACATGAACGCGTAGGTAGGAAGGGAGGAAATGTACAAACCGGTAATCGGGCGAAGCAGCCTGCACGCCGTATCGAATGATAGCGGCCAGCGATGCGTAAACTTTGCAGCCTCCCGTGGTATGGTAGTCCGAAGCACCTTCTTCCCCCGCAAAGATATCCACAAAGCCACCTGGAGATCACCCGACCATCAAACAGAAAACCAAATCGACCACGTTCTAATCGACGGTAAATTCTTCTCGGATATAACCAACGTCCGCACATACCGCAGTGCGAATATAGATTCGGATCACTACTTAGTCGCTGTATGCATGCGCTCAAAACTTTCGACAGTTATCACCACGCGTCGAAGTCGAACGCCGCGGCTCAACATCGAGCAACTTCGTAACGTAGAAGTGGCTCAAGACTACGCGCAGCAGTTAGCAGTGGCCCTACCAACGGAAGAGCAGCTTGGCGCAGCTACACTTGAAGATGGCTGGAGGGACATCCGATCCGCCATAGGTAGTACCTCGGCTACAGCACTAGGCTTCGCAACTGCGAATCACAGAAACGACTGGTACGACGGCGAATGTGAACAGTTGAAAAACGAGAAGAATGCAGCATGGGCGAGAATGCTGCAACACCGTACGAGAGCGAATGAGGCACGTTACAAACAGGCGCGGAACAGGCAGAACTCAGTCTTCCGGATAAAGAAGCGCCAGCAGGAAGAACGAGATCGCGAAGCGATGGAAGAGCTGTACCGCGCTAAGGACACACGAAAGTTCTACGAGAAGCTGAACCGCTCGCGCAGAGGCTTTGTGCCACAAGCCGACATGTGCCGAGATAATCACGGGAATATTCTCACGAGCGAGCGTGAGGTGGTCGAGAGGTGGCGGCAGCATTACGATGAGCACCTCAATGGCGACGTTGCAAGTACCGAAGGTGGCGTGGTAACAGATCTAGGAGTATGTGCACAGGACGAAAGACTTCCGGCCCCTGACCTTCAAGAGATTGAGGAGGAGGTTGGCCGGTTGAAAAACAACAAAGCCGCTGGAGCAGATCAACTACCAAGCGAGCTTCTAAAATACGGTGGAGAAGCACTGGTGAGAGCACTACACTGGGTCATTACCAAGATTTGGGAGGAGGAAGTATTACCGGAGGAATGGATGGAAGGTATCGTGTGTCCCATCTACAAAAAGGGCGACAAGTTGGATTGCGGGAACTACCGCGCGATCACACTACTGAGCGCTGCCTACAAGATACTCTCTCAAATTTTATGCCGCCGTCTATCACCGATTGCAAGAGAGTTCGTGGGGCAATATCAGGCTGGATTTATGGGTGAACGCGCTACAACGGACCAGATGTTCGCCATCCGCCAGGTGTTGCAGAAATGCCGCGAATACAACGTGCCCACACATCACTTGTTCATCGATTTCAAATCGGCGTATGATACAATCGATCGAGAACAGCTATGGCAGATTATGCACGAATACGGATTCCCGGATAAACTGATACGGTTGATCAAGGCGACGATGGATCGAGTGATGTGCGTAGTTCGAGTATCAGGGACACTCTCGAGTCCCTTCGAATCTCGCAGAGGGTTACGGCAAGGTGATGGTCTTTCGTGCTTGCTGTTCAACATTGCGTTAGAAGGTGTAATAAGGAGAGCGGGGATAAACACGAGTGGGACGATTTTCACGAAGTCCGTTCAGCTGCTTGGTTTCGCCGATGATATTGATATTATTGCTCGTAAATTTGAGACGATGGCGGAAACGTACATCCGACTAAAGAGTAAAGCCAGGCGAATTGGGTTAGTCATTAATGTGTCGAAGACAAAGTACATGATGGCAAAGGGCTCCAGGGAGGAATCACCGCGCCCGCCACCCCGAATTCACATCGACGGTGATGAAATCGAGGCGGTTGAAGAATTCGTGTACTTGGGCTCACTGGTGACCGACGACAACGACACCAGCAGAGAAATTCAGAGGCGCATTGTGGCAGGAAATCGTGCCTACTTTGGACTCCGCAGAACTCTACGATCGAATAAAGTTCGCAGTAACACGAAGTTAACCATCTACAAAACGTTGATTAGACCGGTCGTCCTCTATGGGCACGAAACATGGACCCTACGTGCAGAGGACCAACGCGCCCTTGGAGTTTTCGAACGGAAGGTGTTGCGTACCATCTACGGCGGAGTGCAGATGGAAGACGGGACTTGGAGAAGGCGAATGAACCACGAGCTGCATCAGCTGCTGGGAGAACCAACCATCGTCCATACCGCGAAAATCGGGAGGCTACGGTGGGCGGGTCACGTCATCAGGATGTCGGATAGCAACCCGACTAAAATGGTTCTCGAGAGTCATCCGACCGAAACAAGAAGACGTGGAGCGCAGCGAGCTAGGTGGGTCGACCAAGTGGAGGACGATCTGCGGACCCTACGCAGAGTACGGAACTGGAGGCAAACAGCCATGGACCGAGTGGAATGGAGGCGGCTACTATGTACAGCAGAGGCCACCCCGGCCTTAGCCTGACCGGTAAGGTAAGTATTATCCGTTGCAAGAAAAAATATCTCGCAAAGCTTTTCGAAAACGCTAATAGATGTGCGCAGTTGCATTTAATCACTTCGGTATGTTCTGCGCGGTTAATCCTTGGGTAATTTTTTCACTTGTTGTAGAAGACATGAACATGATTTGATGTACTGGTGACGATCTATGAGCGATTGTGCACATTTTTGCGCGAGAATCTACGGCTAAACGCGCAATGTTATTGGCTATCTAATTAAAACCCAAAGAGTAAAGTGCATTTGAAAAAAATATGGTTCCTTGCACAATGTGTTGCAAACTTAAAAATATGTCAAAATTTCTACGACACAAACCATAAACGTGCATGGTGTTTCGTTATATTATTGTATCTACAGGACCACCAACGTGGAAAACCGATATGGTATCTCATGACACCTATTTTGTTGACACAGTGTCCCTCTAGTTACGCAGCGCGCTGCCGCTGCTTCGTCGATTCTAGTGCACGCACATGTTGCGGTGGCTGCAGACAGCAAAGACTTCACTCCCAACCAAACTAGATCGGTTGCTTTATCCGGTCTCTCACAACAACAACAACGTAAGTAAATCAATTGTCGGTTCACCGTAAAGTGCCTGACTAAAGAAAACAAACCCGAAAACGACCGCAAGTTAATAAATATCGAATTTCATAAATACATTATCCCCGACTCGGCTCGATGTTAGATACCACCGAGCAAGTATCTCTACTGTGTAGCACGCGGAAATGTAGCGATAAATGTACAATATACTGTCTGTATGAGATATATCATTCGGTGTCACCAAATAGCAATCTGATCAAACATAATCAATCTGTTGTGGAAATATTTAGATAAACCAAATCACACATTTTATCTGCAGGCTAAAACATAGAAGTTGGTGCGCTTATATACATACGCTTCCGAGCAAGCGAGTGTAATGCATCTACAGGGGATAGACAAAATGATCGGGACAGGCAAAATTATCACTTTCCAAAAAATGTTCAACTAGCTGTAACTTTTCAAAAAGTGCATCAAATATTCCCAATTTTTTACTGTAAGTTCTTCAACCAGTTGTGTATCAGTGGACAAAATTTGGAAAAGATCGGACAATTCTTCACGAAGCTATAAAGATTCTTGAGAAAGATAAAATTATCCGATAGCCAACTTTGAGCTGTTATATCTCCGGATTCAATGAACCGATTGCAATGAAATTTTGACAATTCATGACTTATATAATGAACTCTGGAAAGCATTTGAAATAACTTGAAATTTTTAACAAGCGAAAAAGTTATAGCGATTTAATTTTTTCACGATTTTTTAGTAAATTGGTCTATTTTTAACATGCATCCCATTAGTTTTTCAACTTATTGGCGTCTATGTTGCTACTTTCCTTCAAAACGCATTTATATATAAGTCAATAAGAGGGAAACTAAATGAACTATAATTTGCATCTTGAACTTTGAAACGATGTTGATGTTTTGGATAATTTGGTGTTTTATAAGAAAAATAATCTAATCGTTATAATTTTCTTCCGTGTTAAGAATATTAAGTTAAGTCAATGGTTTTTCATAGCTCATCATAAATGGTCAAAATTTCATTGCATTCGGTTCATTGAATCCGGAGATATAACAGCTCAAAGTTGGCTATCAGATAATTTTACCTTTTTCAAAAATCTTTATAACTTCGTAAAGAACTGTACGATCTTTTCCAAATTTTGTCCACTGGTACACAACTAGTTGAAGAACTAACAGTAAAAATTTGAGAATATTTGATGCACTTTTCGAAAAGTTACAGCTATTTGAACATTTTTTGAAAAGTGAATATTTTGCCTGTCCCGATCATTTTGTCTATCCCCTGTAGCTCTAGCGTGCACAGCAGGGTCAGCTCAAGTAAAGTTGATAGAAATGGATATTGTTGAACATTCAGAATCTATGTTCGCGTTGCATTCCCAGTTATTCGGAAACTATTAAAAATTAAATCTTAAATGTAAAAATGGATGTGATAAAGCATCTCTACAATTAAAAAACCCTAATTAATCCACCTAGCGGTGATGGCGCCTTTCTCGTGCCTTCGAAAACACATTTCAACAAAACTCAAGTGACATGTTGACAAATATCGCACTTTCATACGTTAAACAAAAATCCATTACATGGCACCAGAAATCATATCGTTTATGTGGCTTTGATGTTTGAGCCTCAAACTCTTAAGTACATATATGAGCGAATCCAAAGATGGCTGTCACAATGGCTGCCTTGCAAATACCGAAAGCGCGGATCTCGTCATCTAAACAACAAACAGAGCTGAAGTAGCAATTTTATTATTATTATTTATTTACGACATTTTACCCAAAAGTGACCATTCGTGTCGGGCGAAAAAGCAATGAGCAGCCTTGCTCAGTCCAGAATTTGTCCCTATACCAAATAAACCCATACGACATGGATTTAGGGTTTAAAACGCCATTAAACAGCCACCATCCTGAATTTGAAGCAGCCACCTTGGTGTTTGGGCCACCATTTTGCATATTGCGGTCGCCATTTTTGGACTCCAGACATCTTCCTCATAACAAATATACCCATATTTCATGCATTTCGGGTTTAAAACTGCTTTAAACAGCCGCCGTCTTGAATTTGGAGCCGCCATTTTGGATTTTAGATCGCCCTCTCGGAAATTGTGGTCGCCATTTTTGGACTCCTGATATCTTCCTTATACCAAATATACCCATTTTTCATAGTTTTAGGGCCTAAAACTCCATTAAACAGCCTCCATCTTCACTAAACAACCGCCATCTTGAATTTGGAGCCGCCATCTTGGATATTCTGGTCGCCATTTTTGGACTCCAGACATCGTCCTCATACCAAATGTAGCCATATTGCATGGTTTTAAAGTCTAAAACTCCTTTAAACAGGCTCCATCTTGAATTTCTATGTTCGCGTTGCATTCCCAGTTATTCGAAAACTATTAAAAAATAAATCTTAAACATAAAAAATAGATGTGCTAAAGAGCTGCTTTAAAAAAAAACATAAAAAAACTTAATTACATTCACGCCTTGCTTCTCGAAGAAATCCACGAAATCCGTAGAATTGAATGGTGAACCTTCATCGGTCACTAAGACATGCGGTAGCTCCACTTTGTGTAGCTGTCGACTGTCACCAGGAATGTTTTACAGTCTAAATGAAAGATGTCTGCATGAACCTTAGTGAAGGGTTCATTTGTTGGAATCCACTGTGAATATCTTGCCGGCTTCTTAACAGGATTTATTTAATTGCTATTTCTACTAAATTTGACGTATTCTTCTACATTTTTGGTTCAATCCGAATCAGTTTACTGTCCTGCGGACCAGTTGCACCATCTTACTTTTTCTAGTATAATTCGTATGAAGCAGCTCAAGAAGCAGCTTCAGTACCCTTGGTATCAAACGCATCTGCACGCAGAAAAATGGCGCTTGTTTAAAACAATAAAACGCATGGTTGATTTTCAAACTGAGAATTTACTTATTCCAAAGTTATATTCAATTGTTTTCATTTAGGGTTTATCGATAAAAACAACCGATTACCATCATTTCATATAATGTCAAAAATTTCATTTGTTTCAACAAAATAAAAACCATAAACATGGTCCGAAACTTGGTCCGAAAGCACTCACACACCTATAAAATGCTTACCCCAACATCGCCACAACGAAGAAGGTGCAGCAAATCCATCACGCCAACTTCCAAGTGCAGCTTTGGTCGTGATGGATAACGCGCAGGTACTCTCGACAGCATCCACAAAAAGTTGATCGGCTTCGCCTTTTTTGTCTTTTTTTAGTCGTTCTCCTCCCCATCCGCTCACCGACGGTCTAAAAATAGATGTCCGAGCTGCCGCAGGAGCTGCCGTCACCAACACAATCACATTCCGGCTTTGTTAGTCACAAAAGTGCAGTCGTTTAAAACAATATGTTATTTTATGTTGAAACTACCAAATCTCTGTTTGTTCTGACAAACTGTCAAAAATTTCGTCAAATGAAAACATTTGTATTATCAAACAGTTGCAACAGTTCAGTTTAAACTAGAAATCAGTTTGTCGCTATAGTAAACTGAAAAATCGGTTGATTTGAACTAGAATTTAATTATGTTTAAAATTTATTTTTCTGCGTGTGGGATGATCAGGCGATCTTGAAACAATACATAAGCCTCGCTTTCCTTAAGTCCCTGATGAAGAGAGCAAATATCTCAAAACTCCCTTTCAAGGGGCCGTTCATAAGCCACGTAGGCTTTTTGGTGGGAGGGGATCTAGCCAAAGTCTACGCTCCATACAAATTTCAAATTTTTGTTCAGACAAAAGTCTACGAGGGGGGAGGCACTATGGGGCGGCTCCATACAAACCGGTGGCCAATAATATTTTCGTGTCAATTTTATAATGTCTTCCCGCATAACAAAAAACAACTTGACAAACAGTTCAAACATTATGTAAGCTGTTTATAATATTGTTAACGTTTGAGTTAATGTTACCCTATAATTCATCAATATTGATTTCGACCAGCGAAAATATATAGAACTAATTTTCAACCATCTCTCAAACTGTTGATGTCTAATAAATTGTACACTTATAATTTCCAATGGTTCATTCCAAGATAGCTTGCAACGGAAAACATTAAATAATGGTCACCGAACAATCACACAATCTGTTACCGTGTGACATATAGTTCAAAGACAATTATGTATGGTCCATACCGAAAGCAAACCAATGATGATGCCACGCACACATTTGAGAAGATTATTGTTCTGCATTAAATGGACTGTTTCTGTTACTGTTAAAAACGTTTTGTGTGCGTGTTATCAAGTTTTGCCTAGCTCCGGGTGATTTGGATAACCTAGCGACCAATGTTTACTTTCATGCGTGACAAAAAAGGAAACTTTAACTGTTCTAGTGGCAAATAAATATTCAAAATCTAAGGTGGTAAGTAATACAATTATTTATTACCGATGTTCAGTAACAAATTATTGATTTTATTTATAGAAAAACAACGTTCACGGACGACTTTACCATACCGCCTGGGACCTCCACACGCTCCCGAAACCCCCATCGAACGACTCCAATCGTTCCGGAAGCCGATAATCCATCCCTTCTGGTCCTCTACGGAAGGTCTACGCAGATTATCAACGGAGTCGAGCCGTACGTGAAAAGTAACCCGATTACTTCAAACACGGAAAAAATATTCTCCGTCCGATGAGTATCCGCCTTCGGATCCACCCCACTGAAGAAAAGTTTTCCGCAAGCATCAATGCCGGTAGGTGCTCTAGTAACATACCGTGTCACCATATTTGCGCAAATGACCAGTATAATTCGTGAGGCACAATGACCAGCTGCAACGAGAGCTGCAAGGTCCGGCGTTCAACATCAATTAGGTAGGATTCCCGGAGACTCCGGCACAACCATATAGAAAGTTCAGTGTTACGCGTTTTCGGATGTATTTTATGTTCATAGCCTAAGTAATCAATAAAACAAGGTGAACTATTTAAAATTTGTAGCAAATTATTTTGAGTGTTTCCGAACTGGGTACTTTATTTTTCTCTTTAGGTTCGAATGCAAAAGAACAGTATAGAATAGTGTTCATTGCCATATAAGCACAATATGGTTTACAGTTATTCTACTATGGAGAACTATAATTCACCTGTTATACATACATTATTTGTTTTTCTTCCGAATTTATGGTTAAACTGTTCTCTAACCATTTTCTATGCAGTGAATTGTCTGAAAAACTGGATGATATATTGACCGTATCCTTTACTGTATTGCGAAAAATTTGTTCGGGAAAACGAGCGATTTTTAATGGTAACCAATCTTAACCGCCTATTCCACATACTGTAAATTGGCGGATTACCATTTGTCAAACTGGCAAATATGTACCTGGAATGGTTAGTTTACTGTTATCTGCAACAGTTTGAAAAATGGTTAAGTGACAATTTTTAATGGTCATCTACAGTATGAGAAACGTTGCATTTACAGTTTGTGATTATGCGGGTTGCTCCTATTCGTACACGGAGAAACTGAAAAACTCAAAATTAGGTACTTTTAAACTCAATTTTGAGTTCTTTTTCATCTCCCTTTTCATGCGCTCTTTCTGTTGTTGTCAGAGAGTGAAGAAAGAAACAGCCCAACTTTTGCAGTTCCGTGCGTCAAGCCAACGCTGAGTTTCTAGCACAATACTCAAATTTGAGTGAATACAACCTAGTCAAAATTTCGGTTGGGTGGAAAAAACTTAAAATTAGGTATTTTTTTCACATAAAAGCAAGCGGGAACAACCCAACAAAAACATCGATTCCATCAACTCAAAATTGGCTTGACGCACGCAACCCCGAAGTTGGGTGGAAAGAACTCACTTTTGGGTAGTTTCGTCTCTCCGTGTAGGGTTTATGCCTGAAAAATATGAGAAACATGTTGAACAGGTTGTTTCAACCAGGGGTGGTAGATCCTACCCTCTACGCCCACCCAAACATGCCCACCTGCGCGCCATCTGCTGTTGGTTCTAATTTGTAAACATCTTTTGTTTAGTTGTTTATAAACATCAACAATAGTAAAAACATTAGCGTTTTTCTCTTCCTTTCGGTGCTGATGCTCAGTTTTTTAGGTAATTATCGAAATTTCTTGAGTTGTAGTGTTAAATTATCCTCATATTAAAGCACCAGAACCGCTCTGGGAGTTTTCAATTTTCAACCGATTTCCGCACTACAAACAACGCGAAAACAAAAACAAGCGAGAGTAGAGGCAAATTTTTCATAATGGCGAAAACAAAGCACTGATTTTTTTCGGAATAACATTTTTTAATATAATCTAAATAAAATGTGTGAGATTATGTTTGAATCACATGCTGACTTGCTTCTAGCATGATAAAACGGTGTTAAAATCAATTTTGCGAACGAAAATAGATATTTTCTTGGTTGACCGTTACGTCCTTCTAATGGTACTAAAATTGAATAGAGGGTAGGCGCAATTTGTTCACACGAGTTGACAGCCAGCTTACTCCCCTGGTTTCAACACGACAGTTTCAAATAGCTTGAAATTACAAGGACATTGCATACTTTTGGGCGTTTAAGGATTTCTGTTCCTATTTACAAAATGGATTCCAATTCGTAAAAACACGCTTCGCTAAGAGATCCAAGACCAGATTTAGACTGCACTATGATTGATCTACCGATAAAAGTGGCCATGACGACCAAATGTTTCCTCAGAGGTATTTAATGCCAATAGGGTGATTTTATATAGCAATATCTCAAACATCGCCGACAACTTGATTAGAATTGCAGAATAGTAGCTAGTAGCAGCCAAATTTGATTTCAATGCCTCCCAGGGATCCTAAACAAAGACATAGAAGTAGTCCCGAAGCGAAACTCAGCGAAACTTTTTTTGTATAAAACGGTTTGTATGGGAAAATTTTGAATTTATCAATGTGACATCATTTAATAGTTTTACAACCAATATTTCTACGTCTAATACGTCATTCGAAAGGTTTATAAGCAAGCTTTTAGAAGCTATTTTAACCGTTATGTGTCCAACAAACTTTTTGGTTTTTTCTACACCGTGCTTCTTAAATGGGCGCTGGGTACCCGGGTACCCTGTCGGCCACATAAGGGTTAAAAGTTTAAAATTTTTCATTAAAGCCGAAGATATGCGAAGTTGAACATTTCATTAGGCAGAAAAAATTGCCGATTCCAAACGGCAAGTCAAGATTTTGCTGATTTATCAGCAAACAAATCGTTTTTGCCGAGATTGTTCGAAAGAGTTTGCCGAAACATCAGCAAATCGATTGAAAGCTTCGAAAACTGACAGCATTTTTTGCTGAACCCATCGGTATTCAAAGATTTTACCGAAATCAGTTAATCAGATTACCGAGATATTAGCAATTATGTCATCCATTGCCGAATTTCGGCAATACAACTATCACTTTTGCAGCCGCCATGCCTCAGTGAAAAAGCAAAACAAATCAATCTTACATTTTGCTGAAGGTGCTTGAAGTGTTTTCTCAAAGGTAAATAACTATTGTATGCAAAAATATAATACTTCTGTAAGTAAATGGTTGCTTATAACAGCTTATAACGCATCCCATTCCATTTTCTAGAAACCACGCTAATTTGATGCTGTTTTCCGAGGATCTAATTTGATGCTGTTCCCGTTACAGAAGCTTTTGTTTTGGGTGGTCTTGAAGTGAAAAAAGAAAAGAACACCGCCGGCAACAAACTAAATATTTTTATTAATTAATTGTAAAAACAAACAATATACAAGTTACGAGTTATGACTTCTTTATTGTGTTACCATGCGTGCGCAAAGTTCTTGATTTTATTTCAAATATTTTTCTCATCCCAAAACCAAAATAAAACAAATTGCCGAGATTCAGCAAATTCATTTTCGCTGGAAAATTATTTTGCTGAGCGTTCAGCAAATATTTTTACTGAGAATCTCGGCAAAATATCGTTAGCTGTCATTTCTGTGATTGCCGAGGTCTCGACAAATCTCATTTTTGCTGAGGTGATTGCCGAGCACTCGGCGGTGCCAATCTCGGCAATTGGATTGCCGAGATTCGGCGAAAAAAACTTAGTGTGTACATCAATACCAAACCCTGCTCAAATACCTCTAACTGTTATTGTGATGTTCTCATAACATTTCGTAGAAAACCGCAGCAATAACAATTTTAGGTATTAGAGCACATGTTGCTCTTCGCATGGTATTTGTAAGGTATGCCCTTCTGCTCGGGTGAGATGGCCAAATTTTGGTCTACCTGGTTTATGAACAGCCCAAAAGTTGATCCGGCCAACCCTGCTTAAACCGGGCGAACTACAGCATGTTCGGGAGTGTCCTTGGGCTGCATCGTAATTTCAACAGAGTTTTTTCACTGTTTGATTTTAACGTGTCTCGTCAAGTACTTCGTCGAAGATTCGGTTTGTTTTTCAAGGTCTACATGGTGTATATGCCGTATGCTGCTTTTTGTTTTTATTTAGACAAATAATTATGAACTTCGTCATTACGGTGCTCATCGTACTGCTGCCACCTTTTGACCAACTCACGCTCGCTCGTGAGAAGATTCCCGTGATTGTCTCGGTGCCTGTCGGCTTGTGGCACAAAGCCTCAGCACGAGAGGTTCAGCTTCTCGTAGAACTTCCGTGCGCCCTTTGTGCAGTACAGCTTCTTCCTCCGGAAGACTCCGCGCCTCATTCTCCCTCGTACGGTGTTGCAACAGTCTCGTCAATGTTGCATTCTTCATTTTTTCAACTGTTCAAACTCGCCGTCGTACCAATCGTTTCTGTAATTCGGAATCGCAGAGCCTAGTGCTGCAGCCAAGGTACTACCTAAGCATGGAGGATCGGATGTCCCTCTAACCATCTTTACGTCAAGCTGCTCTTCCTTTGGTAGTCTTAAGTCCCTTCTACAACGGAAAAGTATTTCTGAGTGTCGATTTCTTCCACATCAGTAATATATTCGAAATAATGGGGATAGGGAGAGCTAAAGACACTAGATGCTACCCGAATAAAAAATACAGTAGAAAAACCGAATGTTGTATTGTAACAGTACTATTTAAAACCATATTGTTACAATAAACACCACTGTAAAAATAAAAAATACAAAAACAATAAGATGTAATGTTAGACACCATACAGTGAATTGTAAATGAGATTTTTACAATATACTATACGGGTTGTTAAGTATCGTAACAATATAAAAAAATATTTTTCTCCATATATATTTTTTTACAAAACCATACATTTTATTGTAAATGAATTGTTCGAAATACCGATACGTGGGCTTTAATATACCGTACATTATATGGTACACGTATGGTTTCAAACAATAAAATGTACCGTAAATATATTGTTTTTAATTGTAATTTCACTACTGGTTATAAATTTAATCATAGTTTTGGAATGGTTCTCTTTTGTTATGTTGTATTGTTTTACATTAGATAAACCATATAATGTTATATTATCTCGTCATGTTCCTTCGATAATGCCAGTTCTAGCCAAACTAACCTAAACTCGTCTAAGTCTGAGTAGCCTCTGATTGCATTAACAGTTGAAGCTTAAGCTCCCATGTCCCACCAGCCAGATAACCGGGTTTTGCAAACTAAGCATTATTTGTGGCAACACTTTGAGCGGCATGATGGAACTATGCCTAGCGCGCTAAGTGTTATTAGACCACTAATGTAGTTGCATGAAGTGGGTGACGAGGTACATAAGTATCATTACAGCGTGCTTAACCATTATTGCAATATTGAGGCTCCAATTTGACTGAACTATGAAATGTGTACATAACAACTCATGAGAAAACTGTCAAGTTCGATTCAACTATAAGTTTGGTTAAAAAGCGAAGACGAACTTATTTCAGAAGTCGTTTCAGTGTCCAGTCCAGTCCTTATGTTAAAAATGTCAAAGATAAATCGCATTTAAGGTGAAACGGGACGCCGTGTTATTTTTCCTATCTTGCCTCTCTTTCTAACAATTTGCCTCGCGATTTTGAAGATGGTAATCTCGAGTTCTATCGCACTGAAGATGCTGAAAAACAATCAGCATATGCACTGCAAGTGAGCATACACAGTGATAGGTTTTTGTTGCAAAATATGAAGTAGAATCTGAGATTACCATCTTAGTAGCAACAGAGCAATGGCGGATATTTCCCCGACCGTCCCGTCCGCCCTTAATTCGGTTGTTGTACAAGGCAATTTCACATGAAAGAAGAAGAGAAAGAATAGTGTTGAACTCATCCACTGATTTACGGTAATCTGGCCTGCGTCTTTCCGGGTTGACCTACATTCGTATTCCTCTCATCGCACTCTACATACCTAGCCCACCATATCTCTTGGATATGCAGTCCTTAGGATACCTGGTTTACCACTTTATTTAAACATTTTATTGACTTTAAATAGATGTTTCAACTTATTCACTTTTTTCTCTTTCATTTCCTTTGCATCAAAAATGTCACGGACATCAACAAAACAAAGCACGGAAAAAATCATAAACTGTATAAAAAATTAAAAATGCACGGAAAAAGATTGTTTTGGAATAGTGAATGGTTCAAACGTAAGAAAAACAGTATAATATATTGTTACATAAAAATCGGATGTAAATGTATAATAGATACCAATGTGCAAAGCTTTTAGCGAACCATTCCATTACAATACACTATATTGTAGCTGGTACACTGTATGGTACAGGAATGGTTTTCACCAAATACCCTATGGTTAGTTTTTATCCGGGTAAAGACACTAAGTCTGATGATTGCTGCTGTTGATGATGATTCTCACATCATGACGATGATGCTTCCGAGCAATGCCTTTAAAACGCGTTTGACAGCTCTCGTGCTCGATGGGAATGACATTGACAGTAATTTGGAATTCCAATTGGGTTTTTAAATTAAGAAAAATGTATTGATTTTTTGATTTTATACGAAAGAGCACCATTTTCTGAACCCACTATGATTTTTTTCAGATTTTTAGAACATTATTTTGGTACCTAAAATCAATTTCGAAGAGATGTTTCGAAATCACCTTTTGACAGCTGGGCAACGGCTTGACAGCTCCGCCCAGTACAAAATGCGACGAGGGGTGATTCGACAAATCGTTCCCATACAAACTTCAAACTGATTTTTAAATAGGTTCCCGGGCACCAAAATTCAAGAAAACTTGGATTTCAGCTCAGTTTTGCATGCAGATTCAGAATATGAAATTATCTCAACAACGCTAAATAAGCCAATTGGAACATTTCGTATCTTTGCATATAGTTTTTTTTTATCTGTATAGGGCACTTGCTGGCTTTGTTTAGTATGCCCAACAGACCCTTTCATTTTGCTGGTAACGCTTTGTAATGAAAATCGCGTTACGAAACGTTTCACAGCAAAATCAAATGGGTCTGTTGGGCACACTAAACAAAGCCAGCAAGTGCCCTATTAACAGAGATTTTTAGCCCTAGGCTAGTTCATCACGGGACCCACGCTTTACTTCCCTTCCGAAGGGAGACCTCACATTTTGTGAGTTTGTCGGGAGTGGGATTCGATCCCAGGTCCTCGGCGTAATAGTCAAGTGTTCTAACCACCACACCAGGTCCGTTCCACATATTGCATATAGTGTCTTTAGGGAGAGCTAAAGAAAAAAAAATCACTTAATCTTCTAATTCATTTTAGAAATAACTTGATGCTGTTTCGGATTTCGAATCTTTTGGTATTGGTCCGATTTTATCACGCTCCTTTTCAAAAATGCTTTTAAATATTCTACCAAATCTATACACATTTTTAATATATTTAACGTTGTAAAACGCACCTTCAACAAAGAGGGGAAACACTTACTCTCAAATGTAACAGCAAATGAATGAAAAATGAATGAATGACGCGCGGAGCGCGTGATAAAAATCGGCGCATTACTGTATTCAGATGATACAATACAAATTCATCCTTAACAAATCCTAATTGATTTGAAAAATTTCCCCTTTACAACAGCACCGGCCCTGTTCACGGCAAGCCGGTTATGATCCGGTACGATGATGTGCGCCGACGACATCGTCCCCATGATGCCGAGAAACACAAAATCCCAGTCCGTTGTGTTTCTCATTTTCGCGCCGTTCGTTCGCTGCCTGCGATTGGTTGTTGAGTGGTACCAATCGTGGCGCTTGTCCACGCCCATTTCCATCCGCACAGCACCATATACATACTCAATCGCCTACTACGACCGACCGACGACGTTGCGCCCGGTGATGATGGTGGTTGGTGATTGCCGAGCACTTGACCCGAGTTGATTGTTCGTTCGAGCAGTATCGGAGCGCGGGCTCTTATCAGCAAAAATTCGGCGAATCAGATGAATGCTCTGCGCTCTGTTGCTCCTCGGTGATGGCCGGCTGCCTGGTGTAGGATTGTGCATCAATTTTGCTTGATAACGCTGTTTTCCACTCTATAAGTGTATACTGGGGTGCTTCGATTGGGACGACGGTGTGAGTGTATCAATCACTTGATTGATAAATAATCTCCAACTCCATTAGGCAATGCTGACGAAACGGCGTGTGGACAAAAATAAACCGGGATTAAAAATTGCTTCAAACATGCTTTAGCTGAATCACGTGCTGAGTAAAGTTCATCGGGCGAGTGCTTTTTTTAGGAAGCATTCGTTACGTTCTAAATTGTTCGGGCTTTCTACACACTTTGAAAATGTGTAATTTTTAGTTATTTAAGCAGAAAAAAGCCATAATAGTTCTACAGGAACGTTTCCCAATTTCTGAATATTATTCAGTTTGGGTCTCGGAAACGTTGGGTACTTCCTGCAATAACTCAATGAATAATACATGTATTTTTTTACTACAGTGGCGTAGCCACGGGGGGGTTTAGGGTTAAACACCCCCCAGAGTCAAAATTTCTGGAACGAATTTCCAGTTTAAAACGCTTTAGGATGAGAAATTTTGAACGCTTTTTTGAACCTACGCACACTGGAGTAACAGGGTCTAATTCATGGCCAAAAAGTTTTAACACGTTTTTATGGTGTATTATGTATGTACTAGCGATAAAATTGTGAATTTAGATATTGAGGAAGCATTTTGGATTATAAATAGCCATATTAATCCACTTAAAGGCTAGAAATGATTTCTTATAACCTCTCCAAGCACAACGTTTATTTTCACCCCCAATAATCGCTTGAAGCGTCGAACATTTTTGACAACAGAGAACTGAAAAATAATTATATTTCCATGAAAAATGTTGAATGGAAACAAGGGCCACCTCGTTTCATAGAAATTCTCCTAGAAGTGAGAGAGAAATTCAATTCTTTCATAAGTGTAGATAAAGTGTTTATGTCTTCAGCAAAGTTGTAAGGAGTGTCATAATTGGGAATCTTGTTGAACAATTGTTCTATTATTAAAATTTTTGGGAATATGGGCTGTTATTTTTGAACGGCCCCTTAAACTCAGTTTAAATGTTGTACCTTTTTCTAGATATTTTAGGATTTACATTTTCATTTTGGGGTAACTTTTATAGTGCCCTGGAAAACACATCAAAACTCAAAAATTAATAATGGATTGAAATTTTAGGAGTTTGAACATGATGATAGAAGTCGTGTGGAATATATCAGTTTGAATTTTTCTATTAAAACATGGCAATTTAACACAACTTTATACATAAAAGTAAGTTCGTGAAGTACTGAGTGAAAAACTCAATGAGTTTAGCTATAAAAAACAATATTTATCTGAACATATTTTCTTAACGGTGCATCAACATATGATTACATGCTACAAATAGTGAGCTCTTTATTTGAGTTGTTTTTGATTTTTTTTATAACAAATTTTGAACACAACAGTTCTAGCTACATTAGATTACTACTGCATTGCATACATTTAGGCGTTTATCGGTGTAAGGAGATTTCTGCCCAAATTTACTAGATTAATTCCATTTGGCACATTTTGTTAAGAGATAGAAGACCAGATTTGTATTCTGCTATGATCTATCTACCGAGAATAAGTGACCGTTCATTGAAAAACTAGTAGAAACGAAGTTGCTTTTTCGAAATTAAACCTAAATTGTAACTAAAAACTAGTCAAAAAGGTGTAAATTTCAAAATGATTTATTTTTTCGTCTGGTTCTTTCTGGTACCCGTTCTCTTGCGATTCACAACGGATATGCCTTCTATTTTATTGTAATTTTATCCAGATCGCGGAATGCTGCAGAATCTGAAAACTGAACTGAAAATGGTTCAAAATTGACAAAAAACATGATTTTGAAATCTCTTCTGTAAAAGAGCAAAATAAATGAAACCAGGTGAAGTTTTTTGTTTAAATGATACACCCTTATCAGGAGAACTGTGTTACATACTCAGTTATTTTTTCAAATTGCCAATATTTCGATAATTGAAGTTCTTTTGATGAGTTATGATGCAAATGAAAAAAACAGTAGAGAAATCAAATTTCGGCATTTATTCTTAAACAAATATGTATCCCAAAGTATTTTATTGATTGCCACATGATGATGCATTACTTCATATATCTTTTAAAAATATTAGACTTTGGAAAACCCTGAAAAAAATTTTTCGACTTATGGCCAGGAATTTGGCCCATTTACGCCTGTGTGCTACGGCTCAAATTTATGTCGTTTTGGTTTTTGATTCAGTTCCAACCTGGGTTGGAACTGGATCAGATCACAGTTGCAACGTCAACCCGACTCAGGTTCGCTTGTGGTGAATTTTGTTTGACGTTTGTTTGTTTACACATTTTCCGCCGATCCAGTTCCAACTCAGGTTCAAAAACGAATTCGACATTAGTGTATTTATTCACGAAATGTGAGTGTCAAATAAAAAAAAGGTATTATAGGCCTTTTCAGTTGACAGGTTCACGTATGCCACTGTTTACAACTGCCGAACAAAGGCGCAAACGCTGAACTGTCAGTTTCATAGTAGAACTGTCAAAGGCCCCCAAAATCAGCTGATTTTAGACGCCAAATGTAAAGGCCCATTGAATATCGAAAACCCCTCCCAGAACAGATGTGTGGTTACGCCACTGATTTACTTTATTTGTTGTAGGGTATCGCGCCACTTGGGCGGTGGCTTCTATATTCGTCTGTTTTCCACTATAACTCAGTCAATTTTGAACCAATTGACTTGAAATGTTGTACACAGGTAGATACTATACCTATCTCACCACATTCCAAAAGTTGTGTCAATTGGTTCAAATTTGACTGAATCATAGTGGTAAACAGACGAATATAGAAGCCACCGCCCAAGTAGCGCGATTCCCTACATGGTGGAATGCGTACAGTGCCTACCCCCTCACCACTGACAAACATTTAAGTCAATCCATTGCTTGAGGTCAACTAAAAAGCGTCCAAAATAGATACCTTTGTCCAATTTGTCTGAAAACATATAACAAATGCTCCAAGTACAACAGAACAGAGCATGCATTTCAACCCCTGGCAAGGCCCTGGAATATCTGAAGTGATTTCTCATACAATTACAGCTAAGATTCCTACAAAATTCCTGCTGTGATTCCTCCAGGTGTTTCTTTAGAATTTCCTATCGTGGAATCCCTCCAGAAATATTACTTAGCATTTATCCAGTGATTCCTGCTAGAATTCCACTTGAGCAATTCATGCTGGGAATCCTGCAAGAATACTTGGAGTATTCCCAAAAGCAATTTTTAAAAATAAATCTCAGTTGAAATTGTTTGGATTTCTGAACAAAACTGAGTAGGGAAACTGAAGGAATCCTAGCAGATTTTTTTTCTGGAATTCCATCAAAAGCTAGAGAAATCACAGGTAGGATTTGTAAATGAATTCTTGGAGGAATCTCAGCGAGAATATCTAAAGCCTGCGCACTTTAGAATCGGTACGCTTTCTACCGGCTGCAGATCAAAAACGGTTGTACCTAGAAAAAAAATGTTGTAAGAAGCAAATGAAGCTTTTTTATTGTATTTTGTAGGAAAAATATGAAAAAAATCAGTTTTTATTTTTTCAAGATAAAATTTTGGCCTGATTGTGAAATTCATGCCATTTTATTCTGCACAAACCAATGATAGTCAATATGTTCAAATTTCACAGCTTACGGGCTGATATTTCCACAAGAAACAAAATTATACTCATCAAACATATGCTCAAAACAAGTTACGACATTTAACTCTTGATAAATATGGTCCACAAGGCCATAATAAACTTATAGCCTTATTGTCCATTCACGCTATATTCAAAACATAATTTTACTCAAACTATTTTTTTATGAAAAAATATTTCCTGAGATCGTTTTTTGGATCTACAATTCCCCAATTCAAGTGGCCCAACTTAATTCACATCGAAACCTGGATTATTTTTGGAATTATTAGCAGTTTTTCCTCACAGTAGTCGGAAATTAACAGTCATAAGGCTAACTCCTCATAATTAGGCTAAAAAAAGATAGTTTTCATGGATAAAACACTGAAAACCATATAGATTATGGAACTATAGATGTGATTCTATGATCACACATAAAAAACTTCTGAGTAGATTCAGTTTTATTAAAAAAATCGTTACATATTTCACGCCATCAAAACACATCCAATGAATTTTGTCAGCAATAGTCCACACAGCTTTCGAGTCACGATTATTTATATTGTTCTGCATCAAATCATTGGTTTCTTGTATAACAATACTATTCGTATAGTATTCTTTCCGTATGCGTATTTGCAGAACTAAAGCTTATGCGAAAACAACTTTTTTGACCTTAAATATCTATGTAAGTCTTTGATTTTCCATAAAACCCTTCAAAGGCTTACCATAGCTATATTGGAAATTTTAAAACACTCATGGAATATTTTACCTCCCTTAATCAACAATAATAATACCAAGAACTTTTCTATAGTGCGTAATTGGTGGGTTTGATAATTATATATTCCTACACAAATCTTGAATCTGACAATGATTGGTTTTTGCTCAATGTGTGCAGAAAAAACTGGCACTATTTACGAATTCAGATCAATAGTTCATCTAAAAATATATGTTACGGCGCGTGAACAACTACGGGATTTCGGGAAGCCTTTTTAGCAAACTCGGTTTTTGCGGGTTGAGAATGCTTTAAGCTGCGAAGTTTTATTTATAATTATTATATAATCGTGTTAACAAACAAATTTTACTTACGTATTTAGTCCCTCCTTTTTAACCTGTTTGTTCAATGTCCGCAACTATGTTTAACAAATTATGTGTTTCTGTGTAGTACAATTCATTTCATTAATATATTTTATGTAATTTAGGTGTAATTCTGTGTCGTGTACTTACGAGTTCAATAAACAACTAGAAACTAAGTTTATTTCGAGTGCTTTTAACGTATTTTAGTTTAGCAATAGAAAAATCAACCACGTTTTAATTCGTTGGATCGTTTTTGATCCCTATCTGTCGTTCTGTTTTGTTTTGTCCTCATTCATACCTATCAGTGACAGCTATGCTGACCACGGTAGGTTATGCAAGGTAGGTCTACCTCATCATCCGTAATAGTGGTAGTGTGCACGGTGGGCCTACTCAACTACAATATAAAAAACAGAAAATTTTTTATTTTTCCTACAAACTACAATAGATAAGCTTCAATTGCTTCTAACAACACTTTTTTCCAAGTGACACCGTTTTTGAGCGGCAGCCAGTTGAAAGTGTACCGATTCTAAAATGCGCAGGCTTTAGAGGATTTCCATCAGGCATTTGTGGAGGAACTCTAAAATGATTTTTCCAATTATTGGAATTTCGCCAAGAGTTCTGGAATTTTTCGGAGAGTTTCGCCAAGAGATCCTTCAGGAATGCCTATAGTAATGCTCACTAGAATTTTGCAGAAGGGATCTACAGGGATTTTATCAAAGATTCTTCCACAAATTCTTCTTGGAATTTGTTCAAGAATACCTACTGGCTTTTATCCAGGAATTCTTCAGAGATTCCGTCAGAAATTTCTTATGATTTTTTTTAAAGAATCCATATGAGATTGCTTCTATAACAAAAAAAAAAATCCACAGGAAAAGTTATAAAAACAAAAAAAAACAATTATAAGAAGTCGTCCACAGATAATAACACACCAGCAAATAAGGTAAAACTTTCCGGAGATTATGTCCAGTGGCCACATCCGGTAGTTCCTAAACGGATCAGAACTATGTATAAATAATGTTCGAGGTAGAGGTGCAACTTTTAACCCTCCTTGCGTATCAGCACAAGCACAGACAAACAGACGTTCCACTCTTCAAAAGTGTTTGGCGCATGCATTTAACGATGAATTTGAATTTCATTTGGTTTCCGCAATACTTCCACCAGAGGCGCTAGTGTTTGATCGCTTTGACGTTTGCTAGTGTACACATTTCTGAATGATGCAAACGTGAATTACTGGCGATATGTGTGGTAGTGTGCGTGTTGCACAAACGTCAAATCATTATGTATTGTGCGGTTCTACCAATAGGTGGCGGCGAGTTCATGAAAATGACGTCGAGCTAAACTTTCTTTTTTTTTATCTGTATTAACGAGATTTTTAGCCCTTGGCTAGTTCATCTCGGGACCCACACTTTACTTCCCTTCCGAAGGAAGAACTCACATTTTGCGAGTTTGTCGGGAGTGAGATTCGATCCCAGGTCCTCGGCGTGATAGTCAAGTGTTCTAACCATCACACCAGGTCCGCTCCACAGCTAAACTTTCGATGAAATTCCTCTAGTTATGTCTGTTTGTCTGTGGTATAAAAGCGATATTTTTTACCCAAACCGTGTACTACGTCAGCAAGCTCTTCCCAACGCGATGGAATACCTACTTTTTGATGTAAAATATCGTAGTGCTACATGCAAATATTTTCAGTATCATTCCCATATGTCGTCCCGTGTACTCTCGTTCTCTTTTCTTGCTACAGAAATTTGAGATAAAAAATAGGAGCTTGGAACCAATCACCGTGATCTCACTCGCGTGTTTTTTGTCTTTGTAAACCTTCTCACCACCCACCAGAAGAAAGAAACGTTTCGTATTAGGGTGGTCTGTAAAAAGTTAAAGTTAGAATAATCTCCATGCTTTTTTTTATTTTTTTTTAATTCTAGGAGTATTGTGTTGTTCCATGTTATGAATGCATATTATTTCAATTTGGTAAAATTTTTTTATTAATGACCACTGTGAGATGCAGCGCTTCGCGATCTTACTTATAACGTTTGTCTCACTAACATTCCGTACCATACTCGATGACCGTAAGGACGTGGCCGGTGCCGTTAGGGTTCATTCAAATATTACGTAACGCAAAATTTGTCAATTTTAGACCCCCTCCCTCCCCCAGAGAAGAACGCAGCGCGGGCGGTAATGCTGCAGCACGGAACCCGACAGAACGTGGAACGTTACAAACAGAAGGGGAAACAGCAGACCTGCCTCTTTCGAGAGAGAAAGTGCCGTCTGGAAGAAGCGGAGTGCGAAGAAATGGAACTGCTGTGCCGTTACCAAGAAACATGGAAGTTCTACCAGAAGCTCAACGCATCCCGCAACGGCTTCGTGCCGTGAACCGAAATGTGCAGGGAAGGACGGAGGTCTCTTGACGGACAGACGTGAGGTGATCGAAAGGTGCAAGCAGCACTTCGATCAGCACCTGAATGGCGTGGAGAACGTAGGCACGGAAGACCACGACAACGGAGGACACGACGACGCCAGTGCAGCGGAGGACATAAGTGAACAAACTCCCACGCTGAGGGAAGTTAAGGATGCCATTCACCAGCTCAAACCCAACAAAGCAGCTGGTAAGAATAGTATCGCAGCTGAACTCATCAAGATGGGCTCAGAAAAGTTGGCCACCTGTCTGCATCGGCTAATAGTCAGGATCTGGGAAACCGAACAGCTACCGGGGGAGTGGAAAGAAGGGGTAATCTGCCCCATCCACAAGAAAGGCGACCATTTGGAATGTGAGAACTTCAGGGCGATCACTATTTTGAATGCTGCCTACAAAGTGCTATCCCAGATCAGCTTCCGTTGTCTGTCACCTAAAACGAATGAGTTCGTGGGAAGTTATCAAGCCGGCTTCATCGACGGCCGGTCGACAACGGACTAGATACGTACGGCACCGTACGGCAAAACCTCTAGAAATGTCGTGAATACCAGGTCCCAACGCATCACCTGTTTATCGACTTCAAATGCCGCCTCGAAGTTGATGAACAGGTGATGCGTTGGGACATGCGACAGTATCGACCGCGCAGAGCTATGGAGAATCATGGACGAAAATGGCTTTCCTGGGAAGCTGACTTGTCTGATTAAAGCAACGATGGACGGTATGCAAAACTGCGTAAGAGGTTCGGGTGAACTATCCAGTTCATTCGAATCTCGCCGGGGACTGCGACAAGGTGATGGACTCTCATGCCTACTATTCAACATCAAGCGTGCTGACTGTTGTTTGGTTAAGCCTAGCCTTGTCCTTACTTAACTATCGGGAGCATCTAGCTGGGTGAGACTACACTAAACACAAGTATTACCTGTCATTAGCATTTAAATATTACACGCAACAAAAATCACGAAATTCTCGGTAACACTCACGACACGAAAACACTTACAGCTTCTTCTAGAGAGATATAAATACCGCCTGCAGAATGCCAGAAATGGAAGTGGTGTGCCGTTGTCTAGAAACACGGACGTTCTACCACAAGCTCAACGCATTCCGCAACGGCTTCGTGTCGCGATCCGATATATCTGCAGGAATAAGGATGGGAGCTTCCTGACGATCGGATGTGAAATTATTGAAAGGTGAAAGCAGCATTTCGATGAGCACCTGAACGGTGTGGAGAATACAGGAACGGGAGACCAAGGAAAATAAGGAAGTGACTATGTTTGTACAGCAGAGGACGGGAACGAACCAACTCTCACGCTGAGGGAAGTTAAGAGTGCCGTACAGCAGCTCAAAATATCAAACAGATGATAAGGATGGTATCGCAGCCAAATTAATCAAGATGGTCCCGGGATAGTCCTCCAGAAATACCGTCAATTTTACTTCCCAAAGCATTGACTTCAACAGCTATGGAAAACCATGGACGAGAACAGCTTGGCCAGGAAGCTAATCAGACTGATTAGGAGGTTGATATTTAATCATATATCCAAACACAAATACAATGAAGGTTTGATTTCTTCAACCTTGAAGACAAATTCTGTTCTTCTATTATTTTTTCGGTAAATCCTCACATTGTTTTTTTCGGACACCCTATTGCCCATACACTTGTCCATTATGCTGCCTTTCCCTCGACCACCTTCTATACCTACCACTTCTCATCGAAACATGTGCAACAGAATACAGATGTCAATATTGGTACAAAACCGAGGAAAATGGATATTTATTTTAGGGATGCTACACGAAGATGGATTTTCCGAGCACGCTTGAAGCGCGAAGCGGACCAATCCAGGCGAGATGCCAAGCGAACGGATGCTGACCTGACCGCAGCATTCGTTCGCCAGTAGCATTTCAGCGTCTAACGGTTTCGGAAGTTGCTCGCAGGAACACGTGCTTACACGGTCGTCCTAATCCAAGTCTCCTCGGCGGGTGGCGTAAAAATGTTATCCGTTAGCAATCTGCTCAAGTGTAACGACGGCGGTGGTAATGGGAGGAAACGTGCCAACAGTAGTGGTGATGGTGAAATTGTGGAAGGAAATGTCAGTGCAATTGGCAAATCCGGTGTAGTCAGTTCCAGTTCCGTGGTGAAATCGAGTGCATTTTGTAGCAGTGTGCAAACGTCAAGGATACCTAAATGTGCGCGCTGTCGAAATCATGGCGTCATATCAGGATTAAGGGGGCACAAGAAGAATTGCACCTACCGGAGCTGTAGGTGTCCGAAATGTGAATTGATTCTTTCGCGACAGAAAATAATGGCAGCACAGGTTAGTCCTCGATTGTTTTAAAACAAGTTTTCCCACAATCTAGTAGTTAAAAGTATTTATATCTGGCGTTCGATTAGAATAGGTCGTATGAACATAAGAATTACAGCAAACATACGACCTATTCAAATCGAACGCCAGATATGGTTTCTTTAGGAAGGTTGATTTTTTTTTACTTTTCAAAAAATCATGAACATTAACTTTTTGTGAAATACACCAAAATGATTAAAATTTAGACGGCTAAATAATTTAAGGATACTTCCGATCATCTGGTTCTGCAGCCAAGTAGGGTAAGTGTTCCAATTATTGCTATAGTACCAATTATTCGCCATAGTTGATTTTCACCCTTTAACGATGTAAATCAACAAGAAAAAAAATGTGAACAACAGATTACGCTCACAAAAGATGGTTGCAATCATTTTAAAGTCATTTTCATAGTGTACCAGTTTTGGCTAATCCCATAAGGAATACATGCAAATAGTGCGAAAAGGAACCAAAATTAACAAATGTAACCATAACTGGTACAGGGTTACTACTAAAAGTAGTTTTGGCTTCGTTTTTATATTTTTCTTGTAAAGTTGTAAAGTATAGAAACTAAGCTATCTTTTAACATATTGATGACATTCGTTTGTCTTCTCGTTATTTTTGTACAAATAGTTTTCCTTAGGTAGTGCCTTAATTGGTACAGGCACCCTATTAAAATCTGGTGATCGGCAAATTCGGCGACTATTGTTTATCTTATACACTTATTACTAAGGACGTCATATTCAAACTATAATACTTAAGGCGTAAAGGCATAGGCGCCAACTTAGGGGGTTGCATAGTTCCCCCCCAATATTTGACGATTTTTTGATTTTCCCATACAAAAAATTGGAAAAACCAGGCTTTGTCCCCCTAATAATTTGACCAAGTTGGCGCGTCTGCGTAAAAGTATTAGTACCACCTTCTTATATTAAACGATCGGATTTTCCGCTCTCCCGCTGTTTATATGAGAGGCAAAATATGACGCCCTTGGTGGTAATTGGGTTGTTTAGTGAATAATATAATATTGCTTTTTTCTAAAGCCTAATCGAAAGAGCTCATTTTTCTAAGTATAACGTGATTTTATTGGATTTCAATACCTTTGTTTTGATGGTTAAATTAACAAAACAGTTTTAATTTTCGTGGATAGAATGACAGTTCAATCGATTAAGTGACAGTTCGACACGAACAAAAAAATTTCCCCATACAAACTTAAAATTCATTTTAAAAATAGTACCCGGACTCCAAAAATTATGAAATTTTGGATTTCGACTAGTTTTTGGGCGGAGAATCCGATTATGAAACAATCTGGATACCCCTAAAGAACCCAATTGTAGAAAAAACACTAATCTACAAGTTTGCCGAACAAAACATTCCAACATAATAGTCCTGTTGACAAATGGGTAAGAGAAAGATGCAGCAACAGCAATTTGTACTGCAAAAGTAGTTGAAAAGTGTATCATTACATTGTAATAATTGAAAGAGAAAGTGAACAAAGAGAGCCTCTCAAATGCAGATAGGACCTATTGAAATGTTTGGCCTGTTATGTTTTAGATACATTCTTATATTTTTGACCTTTTTTCTCATCATTGCGAAATTCGTAAAAACACCACTATTGTTTTGTTAAATTACAAATTACCGCTTTACAACTCTTTACAATACCGCGCGCTGCTGGTGCTGGACTTGGAATGAGCTCGGCGCCGGCGGGTGAACAATGAGCTTTTCCCGCGATTTCAAGACAGCTCGGCATACACTGAAGCAAAAGTGCTTGACGATAATTATTTGAGAGGGTTTCAGATTAAAAAAAAGACTTAACTTAAAAGATCAGAGCACCAGAGTGTCACCCCTTCGGTGGTCCCTCTAGCTTAGCTGATCTAAATATCTGCTTTTTATTAGTTTTATATACGCTTACAAAATGTTCAAAGTTGTAGAAGAACTTATTTGTTATTCTATTCTATCTCTTATGGCTCCTAACAGAATCGTGTTAGGGTAATCCATGAAATTCAGTTTTCTTACCATAACTTCTAATTCAATTTCTCGTCAAAAGGTTGTTCCGAGCACTTTTAGAACTATCAACGACGCCTACTTTTTTCCAAAGAGCTCAATGTTCTATATCTCATGATTAAATTCATATTAGGCCATACTCAGATCTCTGTGAAGTTTCACAGAGATTTGCTCCACGGCTTCACAAAGATTTAGTAAAGAGTACTTACTCAACTTTATTCATACGGCCTACTGGCATTTTTCTAACAAAAATTACTTTTTTTAATGTCATATCCAAGGCAAATGGATTATCAATCGCTTTATTACATTGAAAGATCGAACTCTGTTCTACTCATGGTGAAGCATTGTGGGTACCTTTTTTGTTTGAAGCTTTTTATTGAATTTTAAAAATATGTTTTTTTTTTCGTAGAAAATCAGTGTAACTCTGAAAATCGATGAGATACAAACTTGGCATCTTCGCCCAAATTGTGAGTAAAGGGCTCAGAACAAAGTATTGCGAAAAAAATCAACGCAAAATTCATCAACGCATAATTCAAGCAAATTCAACTCGTCTTTGTTAGATAGATCGACGTAATCACGTCGAAAAAGTTTAAACTTTTTTTTATCTGTATTAACGAGATTTTTAGCCCAAGGCTAGTTCATCTCGGGACCCACGCTTTACTTCCCTTCCGAAGGAAGAACTCACATTTTGCGAGTTTGTCGGGAGTGGGATTCGATCCCAGGCCCTCGGCGTGATGGTCAAGTGTTCTAACCATTACACCAGATCCGCTCCCAGTTTAAACTTGTTTATGTTTAAACTTGCAAAGCAAAGTTTAAATTTGTTTATGTTCTATATTCCGTCAATGAACTCAATTTGAAACGTGATTTTCTAATTCTATCGATTGAAATTGAATTTTATCGCTTTAATTCATGGAGAGCGAAAATGCAAATCACTGGTAAATGTTCATGTCGCATTTTTGTCGAACACACCAAGTTTTTATCTCATCGATGCTCAGAGTTATAACTGATTTTCTACGAAAAAAAAATAAATTGAATAAAAAGCTTCAAACAAAAAAGGTAGGTACCGTGATTTCTGGTGAAATTGATAACTTTTCACAGTTTTTGGCTTCTTATTTTTGAATAGTTATCGATATAGTCAAACTCAATGCTTTAAAACAAGTACGACCGCGGTTTTCATCACTCAACGAGGTTGAAACTTTAACTGCAAATCATTTTATTGCAATAAATAGGGGAAATTACCTATTCTCGGCCGATTTGTTATCTTCGTCTTGGGGGGTTTTTTGAACCCTATTGAACTCAGAGCTGGCCTCAAATCCTTCCCAACTAAGCTGAATGATATGGCCAAGTTTCAGGCAATTTGGTTGACAAAAACCCACCATGACGAAGAGAACAAACCTGCCGATAATACCCAATGTCACCCTATCATTTAAAATAAAAAATCAAAAAGTTTAGTTTCGGGGTGAAATTGATCAGTCAGTGAAATGTTGTTGTAAGTGCTGAAAAATTTTTTCCACCTGTATTAAACATCCTGCAATGCGAAAAGCCATGTAAAACTTTTACAAGTTTACTAAATTTTTAATTATTTAAGTTTAAAGTTTAATAAATCCTAAGAAAACGCCTGAAAGTATGCAATTTCCATACTAATTATGTATAGCTTCCGAAAAAGTACAACTTTTTGCATAAATTTCAATATTTCTAAAACTTTAGATGACGAAATCGGGTTTAGCGAATACTTGGCAGGTAGAAACATTCATTCGCAGTGGCGTCTCGTCCATAGGTCCACTGCGTTCACTACACAGTTGATAAAAACTAAAATAAATCACTATAGTGTCAACATTTTGCTACAAACGATAAATATAAACTACTCATTCGATCCTTTTGATGTTCACAACTTCAAGTGAACAAACCACTATGAAATACTAGTGCGTATCCAATAGGAATCAAGTAAATTTTCCAACTTAATTTCACTATGCCACCACCCTGCCGCTGCCAGAGTGCTCCACGCCGAAGCATGCGAAACATCCATGTGACAGCATCGCCAAAAATCTCTCGCCTCAGTTCACTTACAGAAGTACACGGGAGCGCTGTATATGCATGCAAGAACTGTGTTTACTTGTGTTCGACTGTTCTGTGCTGCTTTGGCAATGTATTAGTAAAATTTTTGTGCACTTCTTCCAATGGACGTGGGCCTCAGCGGGGGCCGGGGAAAGGAAAGTTTGTTTGCTTACACCAAGCTTGCGCTCGCGGGGAAGCTGCTAAGTTTGGCAACGTCGCATTTGAGCTACTGTATGAGCCTCTGTACGAATTTGCCCTGTCCTGCTCACTCCCACAGAAAATTTAAAAACACCGCGCACAGTAAAAGTCACATTTGACTTTTACTGTGCGAACTGTTTTCAAATTTTCTGTGGGAGTGAGCAGTACGCCAGATTCGTGCAGAGGCTCATGCTTCAGCAAGAGAGCGAGGTGAAAGAGCAAAGCGAGAGAATTTGTACCATTCAACGGAGGCCGCCCATCCACTCCATTTTCATTCACTACTAGTTTGCACGTCGCGTACGGTTTCATTTTCTAGCAACATTCAAAGGAAAATGGAGCGGGATATCGTAGACAATCTACTCCCGCAATTCGTTTGCCAGGCGGTCGATTGAGGAAAAGATTGTACCGCTTCTCGAATCATCTAAGTAGAATCCCCTTTTCGATTGAGTACTCAGATTTGTGCTTTTAATTCCGCCCTCTAATGCTTACCCTTGAAGCCCTTAAACAGATACGCTTGTTTCGACTACAGTCCAGTCATAGCATAATCATGGGTTACTCACATGGGTCAATTTCATTTAAATTCTATTTGAATAGCATAGAGAACAGACAGACTAGTAATAGTTACAGAGTGACCCATAATTGTGCAATGGGTGTTCCACTTCTTTAGTGTCAGTTATCCACTTCTGAGTGGATTCTTCGAAGCTCAAAAGCTATTCCGAAAAAAACCCTTAACAATTGGTGGGCAATGTCTTCTCTCGCTTCCCATATTTCGATAAAGTCCAGCTGACCAATGAGCTGAAAATGTTTTACACGAAAAAAGTCGCAGGGATAACTAAGGTGCTTACTAAGAACAATTTGGAAGACGTCTTCTCAGAAACGTAGGTATCTGCTTATTCCTCCGATAATTACACTTAGGCACCCTACACACTACTCAAACGGTTTGACCAACATTGACTCCGCCCCCAGGTTGGTGGTTGAGTTGGTGCTGTGTTTGACCGTGTGTGATGCTGCTTGACGAACCGATTTGGCAGTTCGTCAAACCGATTTGACGGTTGACGGTTTGGTCGGCAAAAATCAAACCAGTTTGATTTTACTCAAACCAACGGTGGGCGGAGCCAATGTTTGACGAACCAATCGTACCGTGTGTAGTGTTGTTGCACAAACATAGTGCGATTTCAAATGGGGGATGATGTTGGTGCAACCAAAGTGACATGTTGGTGCAACACGATTTGGCAGTTCGTCATACGGTTGCAGAAACATTCGCTGGTTCGACCAACCAGGGGGCGGTGGCAATGTTGGTCAAACGGTTTGAGTAGTGTGTAGGGTGCCTTACGTCTACAACTGATGCCGTTGGCAGGAGCTTTTCCATCTCAAAAGAATAAGAACCTATCTTCAGTTACAATGAGCGAGCAAATACTAAAGAGGCTTAAACTGATGGCGGTAGAAAACCCTCTGTTTCATCAATTGAAACAACAAGGCAGTTTTCTTGACGAAATCGTCGATAGATTCGCTTGTCTAGCGGGGTTCAGGTTCCTGCTGTTTTCCATTCATACTACATACTCCCATGTGAAAACTATTCAAGTGCACAGTCAGCTTTACGGGTCACGAGACGCCTCTGTTCATTCGAATATTCATAACATTTGTGAAACAGCTACGGTAACAAAAGTTTGAATGTGTCTTTCAAGTTCGCCTAACACACAGTTTCGGAAAATATTGATTGTTTTACAGGAATATGTGACTAATTGGCTGTAAAACATGTAAACTCATCATTCAATAACTCTTAATCCAGATGATAGACATTTTTTACAAATTGTTTCAATTTTAAAGCGTTATTTTTAACAAATAAAAATGACCCTCACTTCGATCAATTTCACCCCACTGATCAATTTCACCCGAAATCACGGTACCATTTCTATTCCTCCAAATCAACCAAAACATCGTTGAAACTCAGGTAAAATATTATCTCCTGGGCGCCCATTACAAACACCACCCCCGGCGAAGACTGGCGCTCGAGCCTAGCTATTTATAGCACTGTAGTTGGAGGAAATGCCAATGCAGAACCCGTAGCTTCCGGGAAGGTAAGCCCAGCTCCCTGGGTTAGTGGGTTGGTGTCAGGCCCTGCGAGCCAGCCGTAAAAAAGACTAGCACCGGAAAATCAACAAGAGAAGAATGCGAACCGATACCAATGGCGACGACCACAGCGACGAAAAGGGACTTGCGATTGGAAGCTCGGTACGTGGAACTGCAGATCTCTCAACTTCATCGGGAGCACCCGCATACTCGCCGATATACTGAAGGACCGCGGGTTCGGAATCGTAGCGCTGCAGGAGGTGTGTTGGACAGGATCTATGGTGCGAACGATTAGAGGTAATCATACCATCTACCAGAGTTGCGGCAACACACGTGAGCTGGGAACAACTTTTATAGTGATGGGCGACATGCAGAGGCGCGTGATCGGTTGGTGGCCGATCGACGAAAGAATGTGCAGGTTGAGGATCAAGGGCCGATTCTTCAACATTAGCATAATAAACGTGCACAGCCCTCACTCCGGAAGCACTGATGATGACAAAGACGCATTTTACGCGCAGCTCGAACGCGAGTACGACCGCTGCCCAAACCACGACGTCAAGATCATCATAGGGGATCTAAACGCTCAGGTAGGCCAGGAGGAGGAATTCAGACCGACGATTGGAAAGTTCAGCGCCCACCAACTGACGAACGAAAATGGCCTACGCCTCATCGATTTCGCCGCCTCCAAGAACATGGCCATTCGTAGCACCTTCTTCCAGCACAGCCTCCCGTATCGTTACACCTGGAGATCACCACAACAAACGGAATCGCAAATCGACCACGTTCTGATTGATGGACGGCACTTCTCCGACATTATCGACGTCAGGACCTATCGTGGCGCTAATATCGACTCCGATCACTACCTGGTGATGGTTAAACTGCGCCCAAAACTCTCCGTTATTAACAACGTACATTACCGGCGGCCGCAACTCTCCGTTATTAACAACGTACATTACCGGCGGCCGCCCCGGTACGATCTAGAGCGACTGAAGCATCCGAATGTCGCCACCGCATACGCGCAGAATCTCGAGGCAGCGTTGCCGGACGAGGGTGTGCTCGATGTGGCCCCTCTAGAGGACTGCTGGAGTACAATCAAAGCAGCCATCAACAACGCAGCTGAGAGCACTATCGGGTACGTAGAACGGAGTCGACGAAACGATTGGTTCGACGAGGAGTGCAGAGCGGTTCTGGAGGAGAAGGATGCAGCGCGGGCGGTAATGCTGCAGCATGGAACCCGACAGAATGTGGAGCGATACAGACAGAAGCGGAAGCAGCAGACCCGTCTCTTCCGGGAGAAAAAGCGCCGCCTGGAAGAAGCGGAGTGCGAGGAAATGGAACTGCTGTGCCGTTCACAGGAAACACGCAAGTTCTACCAGAAGCTCAACGCATCCCGCAAAGGCTACGTGCCGCAAGCCGAAATCTGCAGGGATAAGGACGGGAGCCTCCTGACGGACAAACGTGAGGTGATCGAAAGGTGGAAGCAGCACTTCGACGAGCACCTGAATGGCGAAGAGAATGTAGGCACGGAGGACCAAGTCAGCGGAGGAAATGACTATGTTGGTGCAGCAGAGGACGGGAACGAACCAACTCCCACGCTGAGGGAAGTTAAGGATGCCATCCACCAGCTCAAAAACAACAAAGCGGCTGGTAAGGACGGTATCGCAGCGGAACTCATCAAGATGGGCCCGGAAAAGTTGGCCACCTGTCTGCACCAGTTAGTAGTCAAGATCTGGGAAACCAAACAGCTACCGGAGGAGTGGAAGGAAGGGATAATCTGTCCCATCCACAAGAAAGGCGACAAGTTAATGTGTGAGAACTTTCGAGCGATCACCATTTTGAATGCCGCCTACAAAGTGCTATCCCAGATCATCTTCCGTCGTCTTTCACCTAAAGTAAATGAGTTCGTGGGAAGTTACCAAGCCGGTTTCATCGACGGCCGGTCGACAACGGACCAGATCTTCACCGTACGGCAAATCCTCCAGAAATGCCGTGAATACCAGGTCCCAACGCATCACCTGTTCATCGACTTCAAAGCGGCATACGACAGTATCGACCGCACAGAGCTATGGAAAATTATGGACGAGAACAGCTTTCCCGGGAAGCTGACTAGACTGATAAGAGCAACGATGGACGGTGTGCAGAACAGCGTAAGGATTTCGGGTGAACTATCCAGTTCATTTGAATCTCGACGGGGACTACGACAAGGTGATGGACTTTCCTGCCTACTATTCAACATCACCCTGGAAGGTGTTATGCGACGAGCCGGGCTCAACAGCCGGGGCACGATCTTCACGAAATCCAGCCAATTTGTATGTTTTGCGGATGACATGGATATTATTGCTAGGACATTTGGAACGGTGGCAGAACAGTACACCCGCCTGAAACGTGAAGCAGCAAAGGTCGGACTGGTGGTGAATGCGGCTAAGACAAAGTACATGCTGGTAGGTGGGACTGAGCGAGACAGGACAAGCCTTGGCAGCAATGTTACGATAGACGGGGATACTTTCGAGGTGGTAGAAGAATTCGTCTACCTCGGTTCCTTGCTAACGGCTGACAATAACGTGAGCCGTGAAATACGAAGGCGCATCATCAGTGGAAGTCGGGCCTATTATCGGCTCCAGAAGAAACTGCGGTCAAAAAAGATTCACCCCCGCACCAAATGTACCATGTACAAGACTTTAATAAGACCGGTGGTTCTCTACGGGCACGAGACGTGGACGATGCTCGAGGAGGACATGCAAGCACTCGGAGTTTTCGAGCGACGGGTGCTAAGGACGATCTTCGGCGGCGTGCAGGAGAACGGTGTGTGGCGGAGAAGGATGAACCACGAGCTCGCTGCACTTTATGGCGAACCCAGCATCCAGAAGGTAGCCAAAGCCGGAAGGATACGGTGGGCAGGGCATGTTGCAAGAATGCCGGACAACAACCCTGCAAAGTTGGTGTTTGCTAACCATCCGGTTGGTACAAGAAGGCGTGGAGCGCAGAGAGCACGATGGGCGGACCAGGTGGAGCGTGATCTGGCGAGTGTTGGGCGTGACCGACGTTGGAGAGCTGCAGCTGCAAATCGAGTATTATGGCGGCAAATTGTTGATTCAGTATTATCATGAATTTGATGTTAACTAAATAAATGAAATGAATCGTTGAAATTGAAATATGTTTTTTTCTTATGGTGAAATTCTTATAATTTCGAAGCACCAGCAAATAAGGTATTATGAGTGTTTGAGTGTGTCCACCATAAAAACAAGTGAATTGTTACCTTATCTACATGTATACGCAGATTTAGCAATAGATGAAGTATTTTATTTTTGATTTTATTTATTTTTACTCAAAATAGCAATTTGTAATCGATTCGGGGCAAAATGAACACTGGCAATTACGAATGGACGTACGCGCATTGCATATTGTTAGGCGTTTAAGAGTTTGGAAAAATCAATTATTTTAGCCTAAAGTTTATTCAATTAACCTTGATGTTATGTAAACTCGTCTAAGATGGAGTAACATATCTGTGGTATTGATCCTCGTAGGCAAATTACTCAATTGGTCGATGTAATCAAAGATTTAGCATAAACTATGCAGGGGTGTCCATTATGCCCCGATGGGTGTCCATTATGCCCCGTACCTTTCCTGCAACCCCTAAAAACACACGGTTTGCAATTCATTATTTCTTCACAATAAAGGCATTCTATTCTAGAAGAAGTTGTTCTTCGTCTTCTTCTTTATGGCTCTACGTCCCCACTAATGCTTGGCCTGCCTCGCTTTAACTTAGTGTTCTTTGAGCACTTCCACATTTATTAATTGAAGGGCTTTCTTTGCCTGCCTTTGAATGAATTTGTATATTGTGAGGCAAGCACAATGATACACTATGGCCCAGGGAGTCGAGAAAATTTTCCCGACCGGAACGGGAATCGAACCCGCCGTCTTCGGATTGGCAATCCTAGGCTAACTGGAGACCCAAAAGTTGTAAGCCAACTGATAATATGTAAAGTTGATCTCTGTTATACAGGCCTAACGTAATCATTTGCTTAGGGTGTCCATTATGCCCCTAATCCCCCTACATTGAATCACTTTCTGCCATCGAATGGTATATCGTAATCTGCTATTATTTAGCTATGAAATGGCTTGTAATTCATGAAAATTGAATTTCAAAAACATTGAAATAAATCGATTTTCACATAACTGTGTTTCGTAACGCAATGAAATGCATTGGCATATGAAATGCTTGGCATATGATATCCTAGAGTTGGATTTAATAAACGAAACTTTTATGAAAATGCTCTTTTTCTATGAAATATACTATTTATTAAATGTAGGCTATCAATTCCTTAAACCATTGCCTACCTTTACGCGTTATTCGCGGTTCAGAGGATTTTAATCCTAAAATTACTCAAAAAGTACATAACTTGTAAGAATTTGGACAACATATTTGAAATCAGAGACCCCAAAATTAGTAAGGGTATTTTCAACACCAACGAACACTGATCACTGGCATTATTAATGTTACCGTAAAACGGGGTATCTTTGATAATGCGAGTATGGTATAGTTTATCTTATGATTATGATTCCTTCAACCAGTTAAGAAAAAGGCAAACGTAGATAAATTGTGTGCATATGAAAGTTCATCTTAGATGTATTTCCATTAAAACCTAGTTTATAAACAACTTTTTGGACAAAAAATAGAAATTGTTGATATTTTTGTCATTTGTCAACCCCTTCAAACAATCTGCTATACGACTTTGTTTCAACTATTTTTTCAATGAATGGACTCTTATTTTCGATAGATTCATCATAGTAGATTCCAAATCTGGCCTTGAATCTCTTAGCGAAGTGTGTTTTTACGAAATGGAAGCAATTTTGTAAATTGAGACATAAATCTCCATACAGCGATAAACGCCTAAAAGTATGCAATGCCCTTGTACTTCCATGTCGATAAATCTGTGTTGTTCAAAATTTGTTAATAAAACATTCAAAAACTACAAAAAAAAACTCACCGTGAATAGCTTGTAATTATATCCCAAGTAACACACATGTTATATAAAAGTTACTACAGCGCAAGTTTTGGTTGTATAGAAGTTTATTTTACGTTATTTCAACACAATGTTAGAATTACGTAAAATAAACTTCTATACAACCAAAACTTGCGCTGTCGTAACTCTATTATAACATGTGTGTTGCTTAGGATGTTGATGTACCATTAAACATATATTTTTACAAAGATTACGATTTTTGATAGCTAAATTCACTGTTTTTCACTCAGTACTCCACAAACCTAGCTAGAAACTCATTTTGATATGTAGAAATTAGTAAAAATCCATGCTTTGATATAAAAAATCTATTGAATATATTCCACAAGGCTGCTCATATGATGTTCATACTCCTAAGAATTCAATCTATGATT
Organism: Aedes albopictus; assembly: GCF_035046485.1. Classification (NCBI taxonomy): domain Eukaryota; kingdom Metazoa; phylum Arthropoda; class Insecta; order Diptera; family Culicidae; genus Aedes; species Aedes albopictus. Next base: position 169,450,242 of record NC_085136.1, read on the forward strand.
ATTTTTAAGTTTTGATGTGTTTTACAGGGAACTATCAAAGTTACCCCAAAATGAAAATCTGATTCTCGCTCATATGGAAAACTAAAAATCACCCAAAATATTTAAGATTATCAAATCTCTCAATTGCAATTGATAACTGATAACCCAGTATGTACCGTAATTCGGGGTCAAATTGATCACTTTAAAACAACTTTTGCGGATAACATGAGTGCCGATTCAAATATTGCCAAAAGAATTTCTGTAAAACCAATACCCAGTGGATCTCCATGGAATCCTGTTATAGAATTTTGTTCAACAAATTCAAACTTTAAGTTAAATAACTTAAATAAATCAAAAAAATAAAAATGCCACTTTGGGGCGAAATTGATCAGTATACAATTAAGCATCGGTTGGCAAAGAACATTTCCTTTTCCACTTAATTTTGATCTTCTAAAACCGAATAACGCGTTTAAAATCTTACAACTAGTGAATTTAATACTTTAATGGCGGTAAGCTCCACAGCGCACTAGACGCCAATCACGTATTATCCTCGATTTTCTTAAGCACCATACGATATTATCCTCGATTTTAATCTGAGATTTAACTTTAGTGCGCCGATTTCGGCGCACTAAAAATAAACCTCGGATTTACAAAAACTGGCTGCGTGCGGCTGCGCGCCTACTGCGCAATCGTGTTGGGAAACGTCATGATGATAAACAAAATAAATAAAACAAGCAGCTGAAATCTGCGGCAAAGTGAAAATCTCCCCAACTGCAGAATGTTTCCAGAGGATTGCCCCGCGCCGTGTGACCGTGACTACCCGGAATCTTGGGAATCTTCTATCTACAGTGTTTTGCAGATAAAAGCGGTCGCAGCAACAAAGCATAATTAGCATACTAGCGTGCGCAGCTTTTTTTCTCGCTCGTCCTCTATGCTAAACGCAAGAAAGAGCGTTAACAATGATGCTGCACATGATGAAAAATTTGCGCAGGGAGCCATTTGTTTCAATGCCCGCCTTGGATAGAAGATATCCTAGATTGGATGGTTGTTCTATTGCAGTACGACCAGCGATATTCCTTGTATTCATTCTTGTTTGCTGGTAGCTTACTAATGATTTTATAACAGGATTGACCTTTTTGCTCATATGTGGCTGTTTTATGCCGAAGGAGTTCTAGTAAGAATTCATTCTAGGCTTCGACATGGTTTTTCAAGGAATGCCTCCAGAAATTCCATTCGATTTTTTTTTCAGGGATAACTCCAGTATTATTCCGGAGATTTCGTAAGAAATTCCTTCGCAATTTGGAGGATTTCATCAGGGAAATCTTCCGGGAATCCAGAAACTTTCGAAAACGGCTATAGGATTTCCCTTCGGAAACTCCTTCAGCAAAACGACAACATATATCATGATTCCTCCAGAAATTCCTTTGGAGATTCCTCCAAAGATTCCCCCAGCGATTCCTCCGAGAGTTCCCCTAGCAATTCCTCCGGGAATTCCCCCAGGGATTCCTCCGGGAATTCCCCCAGGGATTCCTCCGGGCATTCCCCCAGGGATTCCTCTGGGAATTCCCCCAGGAATTCATCCGGGAATTCCCCCAGGAATTCATCCGGGAATTCCCCCAGGAATTCATCCGGGAATTCCCCCAGGGATTCCTCTAGGAATTCCCCCAGGGATTCCTCTAGGAATTCCCCCAGGGATTCCTCTAGGAATTCCCCCAGGGATTCCTCTAGGAATTCCCCCAGGGATTCCTCCGAGAATTCCCCCAGGGATTCCTCCGGGAATTCCCCCAGGGATTCCTCCGGGAATTCCCCCAGGGATTCCTCCGGGAATTCCCCCAGGGATTCCTCCGGGAATTCCCCCAGGGATTCCTCCGGGAATTCCCCCAGGGATTCCTCCGGGAATTCCCCCAGGGATTCCTCCGGGAATTCCCCCAGGGATTCCTCCGGGAATTCTCCCAGGGATTCCTCCGGGAATTCCCCCAGGGATTCCTCCGGGAATTCCCCCAGGGATTCCTCCGGGAATTCCCCCAGGGATTCCTCCGGGAATTCCCCCAGGGATTCCTCCGGGAATTCCCCCAGGGATTCCTCCGGGAATTCCCCCAGGGATTCCTCCGGGAATTCCCCCAGGGATTCCTCCGGGAATTCCCCCAGGGATTCCTCCGGGAATTCCCCCAGGGATTCCTCCGGGAATTCCCCCAGGGATTCCTCCGGGAATTCCCCCAGGGATTCCTCCGGGAATTCCCCCAAGGATTCCTCCGGGAATTTCCCCAGGGATTCCTCCGGGAATTCCCCCAGGGATTCCTCCGGGAATTTCCCCAGGGATTCCTCCGGGAATTCCCCCAGGGATTCCTCCGAGATCCATTGATTTCTTTGGGAATTGTACCAGGGATTCCTCCGAGAATCCTCCCAGGGATTCTTCTGGAAATTCCCCCAGGGATTTCTCGGAGAAATCCCCCAGGGATTCTTCCGGGAAATCCCCCACGGATTCCTCGGAGAAATCCCCCAGGGATTCTTCCGGGATCCATTGATTTCTTTGGGAATTGTCCCAGGGATTCCTCCGAGAATCCTCCCAGGGATTCTTCTGAAAATTCTCACAGAGGGAATTCCTTGGGGAATTGCTGAAGGAATTCTGAAGGAAATCCGGATGGAATTCCTCTAGAAATTGCTCCATTCGCAACCATGGGTAGCTGTGATTTGAATAGTTTTGACTCCGCCGAATGAACTTCAAGATTTTTCCCAGCACTGCTCCTTAGTAGAATTCCTTATTCCCAAAGGAAATTCCTTACCCCCAGAGGGAATTGATGGGAGGTATTCCTTAATAAATTGTCGGAGGAATTCCCGGACAGATGCGTAGAGAAATTTCTGGAGGAATTCCTGGAAAAGCTTTTGGAAGAATTTCTGCATGTACTTCTGGAAGAATCCCCATAGGATTACCGAGGGGAATTCCCGGAGGAACCCCTGAAGGAATTCCAGAGTAAACCCTGGAAGATTCCCAAAAAAAAATCCTGGGGGAACTCCGAAGGAATTCCTGGAGGAATCCTCGATAACATCCTTGAATGAATCTGCGAAGGAATGCCTGAAGAAATCCCCGAAGGAATTACAGGAAAAATTCCTGAAGGAATTGCTGTAGCATCTTCGGAAGAACTCCAGGAGAAATCCCTAAAGTAATTCCATGAAGGAGTTTTAGGAAAAATCCCCGAAGGAATTACTAGAAAATCCCCAAAGGAATTTCTGGCGGAATGCCGGAAGAAATATCTAAAGGAAGCCTCGGTAGAATCCCCGAAGGAATTCCTGCAAGAAACCACGAAGGATTTCAGAATGAATTCCTTGAGGTGCATAGAGGAATTCCCAGATGAATTGCTAGAAGAGCATCTGGAAGGATTCCGCAAGAATATCAGGGATTCCTAAAGAAATTACAGGAAAAATTCCAGAAGGAAATCATAGAGAAACTCCAGACAATTTCTAAGAGGAATTTTCGGAGAAAATCTCAAAAGAATTTCTGGAGGCATTCCCAAAGGAATTTCTGAACGAATTCCCGGAGAAGTATCTTTCAAGGAAAAATATAGAAAAGGGGGGTTAGGTCAGAGGGAATTGTCTATTCTCGAGGAATTCCAGAATAATTTCTCGAAGGAAATGCAGAAAGAAGACTCGGAGGACATGTAAAAGAAATTTTTGGATGAGTCCCAGAAGGAAGGCTTGGAGGAATTCATGAAGGTATTCTCGGAAGAATTGTAGAAGGAATTCCAAGAGAAATACTAGAACGAATTCCTGGAAGAATTTCTGAATGAATTTCGTGGGGAATTCCCAAAGGAATTTCTGGAGGGATTTCTGAGGAAATTCATGGAAGTGCTTCTGAAGAACATCCCTGACGAACTTCTGGGGGAAATTCCAAAAAAAAAAAATCTGAAGTGGAATTTCTGGAACGAATTCAGGAGAAATATGTGACAGGATTCCCGGATGAATTTCTGGAGGAAATTCTAGAGGAATTCCCGGAGCAATTCCAGAAGGAATTCACAGAGAAATTCCAGAACAAATGCTTGGAGGAATTTCCGGAGGAGTTGCCAGGAAAAAATCAGGAGGAATTTCTGAAGGAATGCCCAAAGGAATTTGTAGAGAAATTCTCATAGGAATTTCTGAAGGAATGTCCAGACTAATTTCTAGAGGTATTCCCAGACGAATTCCTGGTTGAATTTATTATTGGGATTCTCGGAGAAAAATAAATCCCCTATCTCCCTTGAACTCCAGAGGGCATAATCGGAGGGATTTAAAAAAAAACGTTGGAGGAATTTCAGAAGGACTGTTCGAAGGAAATCCAAAAGGAATTCTTGGAGAAATTCCAGAAGTAATTTTTGGAGAAATATAGAAGGGATTCAGAAGAATTTTTCAGAGATTCTTCCAGGATTTCCTTCGGAGACTCCTCCATGAATTCCTTTAAGGATTCCTGCCGGAATTTAGTCGGAGATTCTCACAGGAATTTCCTCGGGGAACTCTTCCAGGAACTGTTCCGGAGATTCCACCAGGAATTGCTTCGGAGACTCCTCCAAAAATTTTTCAGGGATTCCACTAGAAACTCTTTCAAAGATTCCTTTAGGAATTTCTTCGGGGACTCCTGCAGGAATTCTTCGGAGATTCCTCCAGGAATTTCTTTTGGGATTCCTCCAGGATTTTTTTCGGAGATTTCACAGGAATGGCTTCGGCGATTCCTTTAGGAATTCCTTCAGGGACTCCAGGATTTTTTGTTTTCGGAAATTCCTCCTGGAATTTCTTCAGGAATTCCACAAAGAATTACCTCGGGAATTGCTTTGGGAATTCCTACAAGATTTGCTTCGGAGTGTCATCCAGCAATTCCTTTGAGAGGTTCCTCCAAATATTCTTTTATTAATTCCTCCAGAAGCCATCACTGAGAGAATTTTTCGAGGATTCCTTGAGAATTCTCTGTGGAAATTACTCAAGAAATTCCGATGGAATTTCTTAAGTAACCGCTGTGATTTTTTTTGAGTAGTCCCTAAAAGAAAACCTTGAGGATGTTCTGATGTACTTGAAGAATTCGTTAAGTAATGCATGTGGAAATTTCTTATGGATTTTTTAAAGACATTTTTTGAGGATCATTGCCGAAGTTTTATGATTGATTCCTCAGGGAATTCCTTATAAATTGTCTGAGAAAATTTCCCTAGGGTCCACTGAAGAAACTTCTTGAGGATTTTTTGAGGAAATTCCTTGAACAAATTTTTTGAGTAATCACTGTGAGAATTTATTGAGGATTCTGTAGGGAAAATTCTTGAGTGATCCCTGAGAGAATTCCTTTGGGATTATGTGTGTGAATGTCTTGGATCATCCTTGAGGGAAATTATATAGGATTCCCTGAAGGAATTTCTTAAGGTTTCTTTGAGGAAATTTCACTGAAGAAGCATATCTGGATTCTCCATAATTCTCGGAGGAATCTCAGAAGAATTTCTGGAGAAATTTCTTTCTGGACGAATTCCTGTAGGAACTTTTGGAGAAACTCCGAGGAATTTCTGGAGGAATTTCAGGAGGAATATCAGGACAAATGCCCGGAAGAATTTCTGAAAAAAATCTGGAACAGTTTCCAGAAGAGTTTTTGGGTGAATTCTTCCAGGACTTTCTAGAGGAATGCATGGCAGAATTTGTGAAGGAATTCCCGGAGGAAATATGAAGTGAATTTCAAGAGAAATTTCTAGAGGAATTCCCAGAGGATTTTCTGGAGGTATTATCGGAGGAATTTCTGGATGTATATCCAGAGAAATTTCTTGAGATATTTCATGAAGAATTTCCAATCAAATTTATGGAAGAACTTCCTGAGGAACACCCGGAAAAATATGGTGGAACTCCCGAATAAATTTCTGAAGGGTTTCTCCTAAGAATTTTTAAAAGAATTTCTGGGGGAACTTTCACGAGAATTTCTGGAGGAATTTCCGAAGGAATTCCCGAAGAAATTCTTAAAGGAATTCCCAAAGGAATTCCTGGAATAAACTTCGAAGCAATTCTTGGAAAAATGTCCGAAGATATTCCTGGAGGAATTCCCGAAAAAAATCCTGGAGGAGTCCCCAAAGAAATTCCTGAAGGAATTTCCGAGGAAATTCTCGGAGGAATCCCCGAAAAAATCCTGGAGAAACCACCGGAGGAATTCCCGAAGAAATGCCTGGAGGAATCCCCGAACAAATTCCCGGAAGTAACCCCGCAGGAATTCCTGGAGGAATATTCCTGAATAAAAACCTGGAGAAATCCTCTAAGCAATTCTTGGAGGGATTCCCAAAGAAATTTCTGAAGAAATCCTCGAAGCAATTCCTGCAGGAATTCTCGAAGAAATTCCTGGTAGAATTTCTGAAGAAATTCTTGCAGTGATCCTTGAAGGAAGCCCTGGAGAAATCACTGGAGTATTTTCCGAAAAAAAAATCCTGGAGAAATCCCCAAACAAATTCCAGGAGGAATCCCCGGAGGAATTTTCGAAGAAATGCATGGAGGAATTCCTGGAGAAATCACTGCAAGAATATTCTCGAAGAAATTTCTGGAGAAAATCCCAAAGGAATACCTGGAGGAATTCCCGAAGAAATTCCTGGAGGAATTCCCAAAGAAATTCCTGGAGGAGTTCCCGAAGCAATTCCTAGAGGGATTCCCGAATCAATTTCTAGGGGAATCCCCGAAGAAATTCCAGGAGTAATTCCCGAAGCAATTTTTGGAGGAATTTCCAAGGAAATTCCTGGAGGAATTCCCGAAGAAACTCCTGAAAAAAATTCCAAAGGATTTGCTGGAGGAATTCCCGAAGAAAATCCTGGAGGAATCTCCAAAGAAACTCCTGGAGGAATTCCGAGAAATTCCTGGAGGTATTCGCGAAGGAGTTCCAGGGGGAATTCCCAAATAAATTCCTGGAGGAATTTCCGTTGAAATTCTTGGAGGAACCCCCGAAGCAATTCCTGGAGAAATTACCGGAAGAGTTCCTGGAAGAATCCCTGAAGGAATTCCTGGAGGCATATTCCCGAAGATAATGCTGGAGGAAATCCCGGTTAAATTTTTGGAGGATTTTTTAAGAAATTCCGAGAGGAATTCTCGAAGAAATTGCTGGAGGAATTTCCGAAGAAATTCTTGAAGGAAATCCTAAAGGAATTCCTGGAGGAATTTCCAAAGGAAATCCAGGAGAAATTCTCGATGGAATTCCTGGAGGAATCCCCAAAGCAATTCCTGGGGAAATATCTACAGGAATTCCCGAAGTAATTCCTTCAGGTATTCCCGAATAAATTCCTGGAGGATTTCCCGAAAAAAGTTCCAGAGGATATAACAAAGATTTCCCGGAGTAATGTGTTGAGTGATTTCTGGACAAACTGTCAGTGAAATTTCTCGAATAATTTCCAGAAGAATTCGTGGATAAATTTCTGGAAGGATTGCCGATGGAATTTTTGAAGGAATTCCAGACCAAGTTTTAGAAGGAACTCGCGAATTTTTTTTTCAGGAATAACCGGAGGACCTTCTGGAGAAAGTATCGGAATAAATTCTAGTTTCCCGACAAAATTCCTCCAAAAATTCCCAGAGGATTTTCTGAAGGTTCTCTCGTAGGAATTCCGTTAAGCATTTTTGGATTAATTCCCGGAAGGATTATTGGAGGAATTTCTTGAGAAAATCCTTTATAAATGCCAGGAGGATTTCGTGGTTGAATTTCCGGAGGCGTTCTCGTAGGAATGTGTGTTAGTACTTCCGTGAGGATTTTTCGAAGTAATTTGAACGGAAATTTTGACCCACAGGCGTTTCTGCTAGAGAAACCTTACCTTTAGGAAATCCTTAAACTAATTAAAGAAAATAATCCTGGATGAACGTTTCGAGCTCCATACTTCCAAAGAAAATCGTGAAGCAATGTGTACTTGAGGCACTTCTGTTGAAATTTCACAAAAATATTCTACGGCAAATTATGTAATTTCTCGGTGAATAAGGAAGAATTTTGAAATGAATTTTGTGTAGAGATTTCTGGCATGATCCACCGAAGCAATGGAAAAAAAAAAATCTGGGAAAGAGCTTCTCGAGAAATCCCGGGTGAAATGTGTTGCGCACACAGCCGCCGAGCGGGTTCTGTGGCGCTTTCTGTTTGATCTGGAAAACTGACAGCGGTGGGGCGACTGATAGTATCCACTTATCCTCGTTTGGTAATTTAGGAATGCGTTCTGCATCCAACGCTCATCGCGAAATTCCTGCCCACCGATCATGGGCCATCACGCAGGAGATCATTTTTTGCTCGAAAAAAAGAGTAAATAAACACCAGCTGATTGAATGCTGAAGCAAACTGGTTTGACATTTCCGCGAGCTGGACAATCACGAGAGAGAAAATGGCTGCGTGCTTTCTTTGTAAATCCTCTCTTGAAGCTCTTTGGTGCTTACCGAACGGGGTATCAAATTTAATCTCGGATTTAGTAAATCTTAGATTAAATCGCGGCTACTACGCGTTGGTGCTTATCACCATAAATGCAAAAATAAATTTTGAAATTTCCCCTTAAACGCCTAAAGGTAGGCAATTTCATTTGAAATAAGTGGTTTCTATCACAATAAAGGACTATTTCATAACTAGCTGACCCGACGTGGCTAGCCACGTTTTCACAATCCCGAGAACTATGACGATGGCTTAAAAATGTCGGTAGGTATGCGTTTTTTGCTTATCTACAACTTAATTCGGAAACCATATTTATTCCTCTGAAGTGTTGTAGAATTTCCTTCTTCTTAATCTCTTTGCAATGTAAGGCTCCAAAAACTTCTCCGAATTCTAAACAGAAAGTTTTTAAATATGCTATTATTTGTGAAAAATACTTGAATTGGTTTGATTCCTACGAAGAATGTCCGAGAATGTTTTTAATTTTTTAGAATTAGAAACAGAAAGCTTCTAAATATTCCATTATTTATCGAAAATTCACGAACATTTTTAGAATTTGCTGCATCAGAATATGTTCTAGAATATTCCAAAAACATGCGTATCTTTATCTTCTTCTCGTTCCTCTTCTCCGACTTCTTCGCTCTGGAAAAATTTAGAAATTTCTTTTAAATCGAAACAAAAAGTTTACAAATATTTAATGTATTATGGAAAGTTTTGAAATACGCCTGTCCTTCCTTCGAAATATGTCCTAGAATATATTCTTTTCCTAGTTTAAGTTCCGGAAAATTTCTTCCAATAATGAAGAAAAGCATATTGATTCCTTCAAAGAATATTCAAGGATGTTCCAGAAACTTATTTTTCTTCTTGGTGAAGTTTTTTTTTGTATGCCAAGCCGAGAATTTTCATTATGTTTGGAAAACTCTTGAGCATTTGTATAAATAGTATTTTCATCTCTCCGGGTAATGCGCAATGTTCTAGAATATTGTTCTTCTCTTCTGCTTCTTCCTCTTTGCCCAGAAAAGTTAGAAAAATGACTTTATATTTGAAACAGAAACCTCTCGAATTACATTGACGTTTTGATAGAAAAGGTGTAACGAACGCGAATCAATCAATTTGCATTTCAAACTCAAGTTGTCATTTTCCTTAAGTTATACAGCGCACCGCATGGCATATTGTTAGTTGCAATATGCGCATAGTTGATAATTCTCTGCTACCCAAGACAATTACGTCATAAACTAATCTTCTACGAAGGACCAAGAAAGAGACCCATAAATTGTAATGAAAATAGTGACGCACCGATAGTGGCGGCGATAACAAAGTAGAGATAATAAGAAAGGGACCCAAAAGATAATGAGTCAAATCAGGTAGAATGTATTGTACATTCATTCATATATATAAGGCTTAGCATTAGTAATAAAGTTAGTTCTAGACCACAGTTCTACAGTGTATGTTTTCTACATCCGAAAACCGTAAAGCTCCGGCGTCACATTTTGGTGGCTCCAGAGAGGAAAGTACTCGCGACGTTGTGTTGAAATTGTGCAGTGATACCGGCGCGCGGAGATCAACTAGAATAAGTGGAAAGGACTCCGACAATATAAAAAGTTGTCGTAATAAATAGCTACAGTGATTGATTTTGTAACGTGGTTTACTGTCGCCAGGAGTGCAGTCTGAGTGTTGTGCATTGTCACAAAATTTAACTGTTACAAATCTTGAGCCAATAGTGGCAAACATTCGAAAGTTGTGAATAGATATTCACGAATCGTGTCTAAAATACCTTGTGTGTTGAATATTAAAACCCAGAGTGGTAATTCAAGTGAAACTAGGACATTGGACATTTTTGAAAATAGTGAAACTGCAGTGTGTGAATTAACAAAAAGGTTTGGAAATACCTTTAGAAGCTGTCATCAGAAGTGAACGCGCAGATCCGGCAAAAGGAAACAGAGAAGCAAAGTAGCAGCAAACAACCAGGTGAGAGTAAAGTGAACATTTGCGATGGCAAAATCAAAAGCTATGTTCCAATTCGTGGAAAATAAGAACGGAAACTGCCGTTTATGCAAGGAAGCTGACACCAAGGATAATATGGTGTCTTGTGACGATTGTGATAGGTGGTTCCACCTTAGTTGTGTGCACCTTAAGCATACGCCGTCACAAGAAGAGCGATTCCTTTGCGCCAAATGCGAATATCTGGAAATCGAACGAGCGACATTATTGGACGTAAAAGTGAAGTTTGATTTAGCGAACCAGCTAAATGAATCGCTGAAAATTCAACAAGATGTGGCAAACAGACGTCAGTCTGAAGGTTCTTTAAATGCGACGAGGCAAGCATTAATCAAGCTTCCAAAATTTAGTGGAGAGGCTCGTGAATGGCCGAAATTCAAAAGCATTTTTAAGGACACATCTGCCGAAGGTAGATTTACCAATCTCGAAAATTTATCAAGATTGGAAGAAGCTCTGTATGGCCAAGCTGCCAAGAGCGTGTCAAATTTGATGATAGGGGCTGCTAATGTTCCTAGAATAATGCAACGGCTTGAAGAAATTTATGGGAGACCGGAGGCTATTTATCAGCAATTATTGAACGAGCTGATAAAAACATTGAATCAACCCAAACTCCATACTATCGATATTGCTAACGCATTGGACGATTTGGTTGTGACAATGGAAACATTGGCCAAGCCAGAATTCCTTCATGATTATCGGTTAATTACTGACATAGTATCAAAGCTACCATTTAGTATGCAGATAACATGGACAGAAGCGCTTCAAAGAAATGTCAGTCAGCCAACTCTCCATGATTTGAATAAGTGGCTGCAAACTCACGCAACGACATTACGGAGATTAGCACCACCTACAAGAAAGGAACAAAAGCCCAGAATCAATATTCATAACAATCCTTCAAAAATGCAGTGCAACATTTGTAAGCATGAGCATCAAACGTTCAAGTGCAACATATTGAAAAACCTCAATGTTGAGCAAAGGCAACAACGAATTCAACAATTGAAACTGTGTTTTTCTTGCCTGAACAAAGGACACGGTAGTAAGTTTTGCAGAAGCAAGCGAGAATGCAAAATAGACGGTTGCAAGGGAATGCACAATCGTTTATTGCATAAAGCAGCCGTCGAGAAACCCAAGGAAAATCAAAATCTGGAGAAGGACAAAACTAACAATAATCATCATGGAAGTCGAAAATCAACGGTATATTATCAAATAGTACCAGTAACGTTGCAGAATGGAAACCTCTCTTTGGAAACATTCGCTTTCCTTGATCCCGGCTCGTCATTAAGCCTTTTGGATCAATCGGTAGCGGATAAACTTGGGCTCCATGGACGGTCAGAACCACTGGAATTAACCTGGACGCAGAACGTTTCAAAGGAATCACCTAGCCGAAGAGTACAGCTGTGGATACGCGGACATGGAGGAAAAACTTATTCAATGAAGGATGTCAGGACCATCGAGGACATTGAACTTCCAACGCAAACATTGGATATTAAACACATGAAGAAGGAGTTCACTTATTTAGCTGATGTTCCAGTTCAGGGATACGTCAACGCCAAGCCCACGATTTTAATTGGTATGGAGCACGCTCATTTGTTGTTGACGACCGACAGAAGGATAAGTGACGAGAACTCGCCGATGGCAGCGCGTACCAAACTAGGATGGTTGATTTTCGGTAAGGTATATAGAGGTGAGCCTTCATATTCTTTTTGCATTAGAGAGCATGAAAGTACAGATTTAAGAGCAATTTTTGAAAATTATTGTTCTACTGAAAACTTTGGAGTCAACGTCGTTAATAAATTACCAAAATCAGCAGAAGTAGAAAGAGCTGAATCAATTATTAAAAATACAATTAAATATGAAAACGGACATTACTCAATAGGATTATTGTGGAAAACTGAAAGCATGAGTTTCCCTCCAAGTTTTAATAATGCTTTCAAACGTTTGGAAATATTGGAGAAGACATTAGCTAGGAAACCAGAGCTAAGAAAATGGGCAATTGAGTCATTTGAAGGATTTGTTAAAAAGGGTTATGCCCGTAAGCTTAGCCCACGTGAGCTACTACAGGAACATCCAAACACCTATTATTTGCCTCATTTTATTGTGACAAATAAAAACAAAGTCCCACCTAAATCAAGAATTGTTTTTGATGCAGCTGCAGCAGTAGAAGGAGTATCTTTTAACTCAGCACTG